>NW_004798316.1:0-1113 GCF_000002075.1 Aplysia californica | reverse complement strand
TCTCTCTCTCTCTCTCTCTCTCTCTCTCATTCACACCTGTTCCAGCGTTTTCGGGAAGCTCTGAACTGAACTAGATCAAAGACCGGAGGATGAAGTGAGAATGTGATAGCGCGGAGAATCGTCGTAGATAGATCTTGTCTACTCAAGTGATAGGAAATCAGGAAACCACATGAAAGGAGACTTCTGTTACAGCCCAACACCGGTTTGAACCTTGACATTTGGTATGTCTAATTTATACCGTCGACTTTTAACAATAAAACGATCAACAAGCGACATAAAACAAACAAAATTCCTCCCCCACATTTACAAAATAATACGAAAAAAGAACATAAAAATGTAACGGTATGTCGGAACGTTCGCCACACCTATTCAAGAACGAGATTGCTCCTTCCCTCCTCCCTCGTCGTAGTGTGACCTCTGTACCCCATTCATGACAATAGAAACCCGCGCGCTGGAGACAAACAGACAAGATCAGTCGTCCAGGAAACGCCCTTTTCAAGACTTTGTTTACTGCAAACCAACAACACGACAGCAGTGCAGAGTGCGGCACGGCAGACTAAAACGGGCAGTGCACGCACGGATCGAAAACGGAACTGCGCATTATCAGCACAGTTGTTTGTTGTTTGGATTTTTTAAAGAAAGCTTTCCAGAACATTCCAGAGGTTAACGAAGGACGATCAGGTCAAACGGTTGCCGCCGTAAACACAGCATATCATGATGATCGGGGACGTGTCTTATTTCACTACAACCCCGACCTCCCCCCCCCCCTCCCCCCTGAAAAAATAGATTATATTAAGTTGAAAAGACCTTCATCTGAGTATCAATAAGTTGGAAAGTCATTCATCTCAAATCATCATCATCATCATAACTGCCTGTATCACTTGCATCAGGGTATATGCCATGAACAATCATACTTTCCACCTTTTCCTATCCTGGGATAGCCTCTTGATAGTATCCCATATCTCCCCACTTTTTGTATATTATTGAAATGAACATCTGATATCATCATCATCATCATGATCACTACCTTCCTCACTTGCATCAAAGTATATGCCACGAACAATTACACTTTACACATTTCCTTATCCTGGGCTAGCCTCTTGATAGTTTTCC
>NW_004798315.1:211663-213826 GCF_000002075.1 Aplysia californica | reverse complement strand
GGGGGGGAGAAAGAGACCGCCAAGCCGTGGCCGTTGTAATCATTATTATCATTACGAAGGTCACTGCTTGCTGTGGGCCGAAGCCTGAGCGGCCGGTGTGTCAGCCCACAAGCAAGGTGTGTAGTTCTTGGGCTGCGCTGTCTGATTTATGATCGCCTAGCTTCAAACCTGTCCTGTCGGCTACTGTTAGAAACTACATATTATGTCACTGATCTTTCAACTTGCTCGTTAGATTTCGACACAGTGTGCATCTTATCAAAACCTAGTACCCCAGCCTGAACTAAATAAACAAACAAGGACGCAATAGAATTAGGCCTAAGTGATTGCGACAGCGCATGTGGAAAAAAAATGATAAAAGAAATCGAGCGTTTGTATAGTGAAATAGCAGAAATACCCATTGCGAAATGTTCCCTGCTTGGCTTTTAGTACGGATATCACATGATTTATTTGGTTCGGTAAAACAAGAATGAAGAAGCATCGCAATGAAGTTGTGAATTTGAAATGGAAATTACTTCACCTTTAGTTTAGATTGAATTTTAATAAAGCTCCAACCCACAGCTTGAAAAAACGAATGCATTTTAGGAACGCAATCTCGTTGGAACGTCAACAATTTAGGAATTTATCCGGTTCAAAAGCCACAGTTGGGTCAACCAATGAAAACGTTCGCTCGGCGTTTCTTCGTGATACTAAAATAAGCATAATAGAAGCAGCCATCACTGCAAGGCGGATACTGGGGTTCCCAAGTGTTTTTCGTGTTATTTCGTTGAGGCTTTCGCCTACAGCATGGGGTTTGAAGTGTGCGGACCAAACGAGGTTATGGTAGTATCAGGTAAATAGTTTTATATACTGTAGGCATGCCTATATTATATTTAGTAGACCTATTGCAATTTCCAGCCCCAATGAATGACACAAAATGTGGGTCAGGTAAGTGGGCTTGGCTTTTGTTTGCAAGGGCTCAAACCACCCGTGGCAAACTGCTCCATTCATTTTTTTGCTGATGAATTAATGTTCGACTTCTTTGCATTAAAATAAAAGCATGCAATGGACTTGAGATATATTACACACTGCCCTATTCTCTGACTGAGAGCTGAGAGGGCAGCAATGTCTGACAACCGACGAATCCTCCATCATGTTGTATGAGTAGACTCTAGATAGATCTAATGGGTAGACAACTCTGAGACTGAGAGATGGCTGCAAGGCTAATGAGGTTGCCGGTGCCAGAACAGTAACACTAGGCTAGATTCTAGTAGTCTCCTCACGAACAAGATTGCAGACAGGAATGTCAGTACTAGAGAGTGAAAAGCCAACAGGGACTGGAGAAACAATTTAAAGCCACAAGGATTAGAGATCTAGATCGATATAGAATAAGAATCATTAGAATCGAGGAACACTTCCCTACTCAGTTTGGATTCTCTTATTCTTTGAATGAATGAAGGCCCTGCCTCTACGCTAGGCTACGCCTACTGAACTGTTTAATGTTATGAAGAGTAGGCTAGGTCTCAGAATCAATAAATGTAGGCCTACTTTTTTAGGCTAAGTAGGCACTGGGGAGGACTTCCGTCCGTAACGAGCGACCACTATGAAACAAAGTAGAATAGAGAGTTAAGATTATAATTATGGTAAAAGGTTTGGGGTAGGGGTAGGGGTCCGATATGGATGGGGTAAGGGTAGGGGTTGGGCCAGGGTTAGATCTCTTCTTTATTACGTTTGTTGGGGTGGTCGCTCGTTACGGAAGTCCTTCCAGGCACAGTGTCACTTGAGTAGGCTGCAGTAGGCACGATTTGTGAAGCAGGGTAACCTGCCTAATCTAGCCCTGGACTTTTGGATTTGAGTTTAAATAAGATTTGAGGCTAGGGTTAGGCAGTCAGTTAGGATCAGAGGCTAACTCTAACTCTAACTTTAACTCTGTCTTTATCATTACGCAACCATCAAATGTGAATAAAAGGTTTCAAATTGGAAGATTGCCCCGACCCTTCATGAAAAAAGCCATGATGGTTAAATTCTACTTTCACACCTGCACGCAGTTGCACTAGTTTGGGGGGCTAAATGACATAATTATTGCTGTACAACCACACATATGTTATATATTATATGGCCATTGAAACTGTCACAAATCAATTATTTTCAAGAAAGGTCACCTTTATTCTCACCCATGTCTCGCAA
>NW_004798315.1:201627-210398 GCF_000002075.1 Aplysia californica | reverse complement strand
GGTGTGTCCCGCGCGCTCATATGACCATAAGCAGTTGTGAGCGCCGTAAAACCCTATACTAAACAAACAAACAAACAATTAATTTTAATAACTCTCAAAGAGCAATGATTGACGTCGGACATGAAGTCAATGTTTATGTTTATCAGAGAAAACAAAACTAGGAAAAGGTAATTCTTGATCTAGAACCTGGGATTGAGGCGCTCTTTTCGTTCGTGTGATGATTTGAACATGAAGGTTTTCTAAGTTCATTGTACTTTTATTTGATAATTGAATAGATAGTTGTATCAAATGAAAATTGGCTTGTTCCTTGTTAAGCTCTTGTCTACTGACATAAATGGTGTTGTCCTTTGATCAATTTGTCTATATAATGTAGCAATGAACAGGGATTAAGTTACATTATGAGAAGATGCAATGTTATACATTTATGTTTATTATAAATAATTTTTGCCCAAATAAATGATAAATTTAGTCATCAAACATCGTCAGCAGTAAAATTCCATATTGGTCGCCGTCATTTTTAACTCAGTTATTGCCAAGGTCATTTTTCGCTTTGTGAAATCTTAATAAAACAGTGAGTGGTGCTTAAAATTAATTAACTAGTGTCAACTTTCTGATGAGTAAAAAAGTTAAAATAATAAATTATTTAACAACTGGACTTTAGTACTTGAAATGAAGCTGTCTGTATTTCTTAGAGAGATGCAAAACGAGTGACTGGCTTTTTCTCGCTCCACAATAACTAGAATCGTGAAAATCTAATGGCTTGTGCAATCAAATTAATTACTGTGTTTTATGGCAGTGACGATATAACCCATGAAAAATTACATGTACTTTACTTTCTGTTTTTAAAAATCTTAACACAGTTTTCTCTCTTTCTTTTCAATTTTTATGAAGGATGCTGCCATTCTCAGTCCATATTCATTCCTGGAGGTCGCGTTTTCGTATGGCCTGGTATTCAGAAACTGCAGCGGTGAGTTTAGTTTTCTTTTTCTTACTCTTTGTTGTAGTGGTCGCAAATCTTTTGATTTGGATTCATTTATTTTGTTGTAAAGACCGTTGTCTGTATCATTTTCTTACAATGGTAACAATAGGGAAGTGCTGTCATTTGTTTACACTCTCACTTACTGTCTCACTGATGCCTCAGGTAAACAAGGTTGGTGGGTGGCCATTGCTCTCATGTGGTTTGTTTCTTTTTATACGATGCAGCCTCTCTATAACAACCTTCGATATAACGACATCCTCTATGTATATATATAGCTACATCGTGCCCAGGTCCCGATTTTTTCCTTATATATCATTAGTAATTTCTGGTTTCCTCTCTATAACGACATATTTTTCTGGTCCTGACGATGTAGTTTATAGAGAGACTGCACTGTAATTTAAATAATGCATCTATTGTCCTTAATATTCTCCAAGTAACAGCACACCTCTAACCCATGGCATTTATAATGACTTCTTTAATGTGTTGAAAATGCCATAATAATATAAAAATGCTCTTTTTAAAACCAAAAGGTGTGCTCAAGGTAGAGAGCAGTGGACACCACACTTGTCAGTACCTGACCACCTCCCCTAGCTGCCACACTTTTGACGTCATTTGTTTGTAGATCCACAAATGGCGATGTTTGTTTCGTGAACTTACAACCTCTAGTTTTTTGCCAGTTTGATTGAAAGTGTTCATCGCTTGCTCATCAACTTTATTTTAACAGTCTGTCATTTGTCTCAAATCTCTCTTGTGGTCTACATTTTAAAAAAACTGTTCTCAATCATTACCAGTTACCAGTGGGTAGTTGGCAGGTGCTCTGGTGTTGTTTGCTCCTTCTTTCCTATCAAACATCTATCTGTCGTTTTTTTATCTCCCCTCCTTCTTTTTTGTGTATGTTTCTCTCTTGTAACACAGAATCTATTTGTGGGTGGTTGGCGGGTGCTCTGGTGTGGTTTGCTCCTTCTTTCCTATCAAACATCTATCGTCCTTATCTCCCCTTCTTCTTTTTTATGTTTGTTACTCTCTTGTAACACCTCTAATCTTCTGGCGCTCATATGACCTTATGCAGTTGCGAGCGCCGTAAAACCTCTACTAAAACTAAAAAAATAATCTATTCTCCAGCACTTATATGACCTTATTGTGTTGCAAGTGCCGTAAAACTCTTACTAAAACTAAAAATCCTTAACAAACCACATTCCCCATAGTGACCCAGCCATGTCATGTGTTGCAAATATATATCTCATCCACTTTTAACTCTGTGTGTGTGAGTGTTTGTGTGTATGCGTGTGTGTGTGTGTGTGTGAGGGGGTGTGTGTGTGTGAATTGGTGTGTTGTGTGTGTGTGTGTTTCATTTTTCACAAATTCTCATCTGCTTTAACTGTGTTTGTGTTATGTGTCTTAAACATCTCTCATCTATTTAAATTATGATGTGTCACATGTCTCAAACGTGCGTGTCCCCATGTGTCTCAAATGTGTGTGTTATCGTATCATGTGTCTCAAACGTGCGTGTCATCATGTGTCTCAAAGTGCGTGTCATCACGTCTCAAACGTGTGTGTCATCTTGTGTCATGACATGTCTCAAACGTGCGTGTCATCATGTGTCTCAAGTGTGCGATGTGTTATGTTCTCATACGTGCGTGTCATCAATGTGTCTCAAAACCCCCCAAAGCATGAGCCTGAACACGATGACACTGACCATCGAGAGTCCCAATGTGTACACCAAGCACGGTGTGGCCATCTCTGTCACGGGCATAGCTCAAGTAAGTCGACACGAGGCGGGCCGCCCCCCAACACGACGCCTCTCTTCCAACATGTCGTTGGCCTCTTCACACGAGCACTGCCACTCTCTCTCTCTCTAGCAAGTTTTCAATTTAAAAGTGTCGCCAGTATTGGGATCTGTTTTAGGAAGGTTTTACTGCGCTCGCAATTGCATAAGGTCATATGAGCGCCACTATTGAGGTCTTATAAATGCAGTTGCAAATGCTGTAGAAAGCGAAAGAAAAGAAAGAGTTGCTATGTAAATTTCTTACCAAACTAAAACTGAATTTCTGGTGGGTGTTACAAGTAATGACAGCTTACACATTCGATACTCACTACCTTGAAGTTTCATCCTATATGAAAAAAAATCGGTCGGAATTGTAAAAGTTTTTCATGAAATCATATCACACAATACTGAATGATGACTTGATTTAATTATAAATCAGAAATTGCTCCAGGAAGTATGATTAGGTTGAAGAATGTGATAAATCAAATGTAAATTGTGCTCTTTATTTGTATTATGAAATAGTCTTTTTGTGTAGAATAGGTGAGGTAGATGGAGGGTGGGGGGGGGATTTTTCGGTTAAACATGAACGACGCAGATGGATATTTTATATATGTATGGCAGTCGTGTGATGAGGGTGACGATATGGTGAATGGAGGGTTCGTGATGTGACGTGATATGTGTATTGAGTTGGCCTGGCCTGTCAGAGAAGCACGCTGTACGTGGGTGTGGCACTCGTTGTTACGTGTTGTGGGAGCTGTGGATTCAGGCTTGCTTTGGACTTGGACATAGATTTCTGTTATAGATATTATATAGACATATATTATACATCATGTATCATCGTTTTTGGGCTTTTGTGCTTTTGTCTTTTATTATTTTATATATTATATTTGGTCGTTTAAGGACAAGTGGGCTTCTAACCCAGATTTCAGGGGTTTCCAGAAATCTTGACCAACATCAGAAGTGGGCATTGCCCTACCTATAGGAGAAGTTTGGTTTCTTTGCTGTGTATATTTGTTTGGTTATAGAGAAAACTCTCCTTGTCTTTTGAAGAAACTGAACAAGGGGCAAAAACTTACCTTTTATTTTCTCATTTACCTTTTATTTTCTCAAAACAGCATATTTCGGGAAGGCCCCTTGTGCTTAAAAGCGGCCATTTATATTTCGGTTTTGCGCTTTGTCTTTTAAATCTCATTGTTTCTCATGAAAAGACATTTATATGCTGTAGAGTTGAGTACATGCCATGATGGTGATGTTTGTTATATTTGTTGTCTAGTGGGTATTATTATTTATTATTTATTATTTTATTTGTGTGATAGTATTGTATATAGTTCTGTTGATTGCTATAATTTATAATAGAATTCTTAATAATGGGTGGTTGGTTGGTGCTGTGGTGTGTTTTGCTCCTTCTTTCCTATCAGATACTGTTGTAAACCTATCATTCTTATTTCCCTTCCCTCTTTTCTTTGTATGTTACTGTGGTGTAACACCTCTATTCTTCGGCTCTTACATGAAGCCTTTTTGTGTTGCAAATGCTGTAAAACTTTTGCTAAAACTAATATAATAAAAAGAAAATTCTGATTCCTCCAAATGATGACAGTATTGGGTATTGGTTTATATTATAAGATTGATGGGTAGTTAGTTGGTGTTCTGGTGTGGTTTTGCTCCTTAAGTAGTTCTTTTATATCAGACATATACCACCCTTATCTCTCCTCCTTCTTTTCTGTGAGCAAATTTCTCGTAACACTTTTAATTTTTGGCACTTATGTGACTTGATTTGGGTTGCAAGTGCCGTAAAACTCTTTATTAAATTAAAACTCAACCTACCGGATTGTTACTCTTGTTTTTTGTTCACATCTGTGTTTTTCAACAGTTCTAGTAATAGGACTCATTGTAAATAATTACGAGACTTAATAAAAGAAAAGAAATAGCCTCCCTATTCTGGAATCAAACTCATGTCCTCTGTGTGGAACAGACAAGCCACCCCCCCCACCACCCCCCGGGGGCAGTGCCACTGACTGAAGTGTCTGTAGGCCATTCCCAAATGGGGGATATTAACATGTTCTTATTCACAGCAGAATTGTAAATGGGCTGATTCATCAATGTCATGCTCATAGCTGTGCCGGCACTGCATGCAACAGGGAACTGCTGCTTTTTCTTTCCTAATCCTTACTATCGTCATTTTCCTCTACTTCTTTTGTATGTTTGTCACTCTCTTGTGAACTGCTATTTCCGGGGTGCCTTGATAGTCGAAGCAGACTTTGTGCTGTTGAAGCTAGAGAGGTGAGCAGAGTAAGTCTGATTTCCTGTAAAGACTTCTCTGTTGACTTCCACCCCTTGGCGCTCATATGACCTTATGCAGTTGCGAGCGCAGTAAAAACTCCACTAAAACTAACACTAGATAGGGGCCTAGCTATACATAAATGCGGACAGAGGAGTGTATAAGTGAATACATTTGGTGGTTACACGTTGTTAGATCACTGATGGGGTGAAAGTGCTCTCATGACAGGGAGGAAAAAAGGAAGTAATTCTGTGTTGCTATGCAGGGCAGATAACGCCGCTAGATTTTCCCTGACGTTTGTGTGCATGGCCGAGTTTTTGTGATTGTTACCATGGTTTGGGCTTGTCTCTTTGAGGGGAAGGCTGATAATTGGTTATTGATAATGAGAAATATGGATTTTTCACTCTCAGCTGTTTACTTTGGCTACGCCATGGGCTGGACAAGTGGAGTATTGATGGGGGGGGGGGGGGGGGGCCAAGATTTTCTGATAGAGACCTCGTAGCAAAAATGTTTGTAAAAAAGGTAATGAGAAAATGTGGTAGATAGAAGATGGTCCAATTTACAAGTGGGTGGTTGGCGGGTGCTCTGGTGTGGTTTGCTTGTTCTTTCCTATCAAACGTCTATCGTCTTATTTTCCCCTCCTTCTTTTTTATGTTTGTTACCCTCTTGTAATAAATCTCTAATCTTCGGCACCTATATGACCCTATTGTGGTGCAAGTGCCATAGTGGGTGGTTGGCGCGTGCTCTGGTGTGGTTTGCTTCTTTCCTATGAAACATCTATCGTCCTTATCTCCCCTTCTTCTTTTTTATGTTTGTTACTCTCTTGTAACTCTTCTAATCTTCTGGCGCTCATATGACCTTATGCAGTTGCGAGCGCCGTAAAAACCTCTACTGAAACTAAACTAAACTAACAAGTGCCGTAGAACTCTTACTAAAACTAAATTAACCAATTTACCCAATAGTCATCCTAGTCTCAACTTACTTACTTTCTCGGTTAGTTTGGGGATAAAGAGATTGTTTTATTCTAAGTATGAGAGGACAGGAAGTTGTGAGGGTAGCTGTTTCTTTTCAGTTTCTGGCTGATGGTAATGGTCAGAGGCCCCCCCCCCCCCCCCCCCTTTACCCCCTTACACACCTAGTGCATGTGTTTAGTCCTTACGTATTTTGGTTTGCTTCATTTTGAGTACGTCTATCGTTTGATTTCCATTTTTGTTTGTTGTCAAAGATCATCCCAGGGGTACTATGAGACTTTAAAAAAAAATTCTTGAAGTGAAACTTCACATTTTTTTCTCTGTTAACAAGAAAGGTAATTTAAAAAAATAATTATTTGTTTCAATTGCATGTCTCCAAATGTTGCTGCGAGCTTTGCTGGAGATCCCAGAAGTATAAAGTGGTAGGCAGGTGCTCTAGTGTGGTGTGTTCCTCCTTCTCTATCAAACATCTATCGTCCTTATAGTCTCTCTTTCTTCTCTATCAAACATCTATCGTCCTTATAGTCTCTCCTCCTTCTCTATCAAACATCTATCGTCCTTATAGTCTCTCCTCCTTCTCTATCAAACATCTATCGTCCTTATAGTCTCTCCTCCTCTATCAAACATCTATCGTCCTTATAGTCTCTCCTCCTTCTCTATCAAACATCTATCGTCCGTATAGTCTCTCTTTCTTCTCTATCAAACATCTATCGTCCTTATAGTCTCTCTTTCTTCTCTATCAAATATCTACCGTCCTTATAGTCTCTCCTCCTTGTCTTCTCTGTATGTTACTCAAGTTACTCTTCTTGTAGTCTTCAGCACTTATATGACCTTATTGTGTTGCAGGAGCCGTAAAACTTTTCTCACTAAAGTAAAGAAAATCCTAGAAGTGGTAGTGATTTATGACAATTTATTGTCAGGTTCCTGTATGTTCAGTTGTGGGTGCTAAGCCTCGCCACTCTCGGTATGGGGGCTCGCGTGGCCTACAGGTTAAGGTGTTCGCCTCTCATTCAAAGGTCCCGGATTCGCATTCGGGTAGCGACGGAAAATTTTCTTCTCTAAAATTGTCTCCTTTCACCTCCTCTCGGGTGCAAGTTACGCTCATTAAAGATCCCTTAGTTGTCTAAAATCGATAAAAGTAGGCTTCGGCGGCTACCTGGGCAAAATTCAAAATTTCCTGCCAACTGAAAATGTTTAATGTGTCCCTCGCACTCATATGACCGCATGCAGTTGGGAGCGCAGTAAAGCAAAACAAAAAACAAAAACCATTGGGTGACATGACAACACAAGTGAAACGTTGCTAGTTGCGTGTTGCATGCATCTGTCATCAAACCCCTGTGATGGTCTGGTTCAACGCAGCACTCCGCCTGCCTGGGTTTTGTGTTGCTTGTTTTTTTTGGGGGGGGGTTGTTTTTGGTTTGTTTTTGGTTTGTTTTTGTGTTTTTGTGTTGATTTTGCTGTTGTACTTAGAGGCTGGCCTGCTGGCCTCTCCACTTGCCGTTTTCAGACTGTCCCTGAACACTATGACGCTGACTATCGAAAGTCCAAACGTGTACACCCAGATGGGAGTGGCTATTTCCGTGACGGGCATCGCACAGGTGAGACAGGACGCGGCCGGGAGCACACAGCCACGACGTCTGGCTATATTTAGTAACACTCTTATAAATGTCTGTCCATGGCTCTCTCAACACGACGAACTGGGTCATGATAGTAGTATTTGTCAGGGTTACAAACAACTAGTTATGTTTGCTGTATATACTTTTTTTGGGGGGGGGGGGTTAAAATTTCAGGGACTTGAGTTTGAACCTCACAAAAACACATGGACTTCTCAGTGTGTCAGACTCCCGTCATATCGCGACCCCAGTGCTTTCTTGTCCCGTCTCCATTTTGTATTATAACAGTGAAAAGTGGGTGGTTGGCGGGTGCTCTGGTTTGGTTTGCTTCTTCTTTTCTATCAAACATCTATCGTCCTTATCTCCCCTTCTTCTTTTTTGTTTGTTACTCTCTTGTAACACCTTTAATCTTCTGGCGCTCATATGATCTTATGCAGTTGCGAGCGCTGTAAAACCTCTACGAAAACTAAACTAAATAGTGAAAACAATTCCTAACAAAGAGTGAGCTTAAGATAAAGAAGAAGTTACTTTTTCTATATTAAAAAAAAATGGAGACACGACAAGGGACAAAAAAGCACGGAGGTCGCCGTTATATATGTCAGTTTTCACAATGGCGTATGGTATGGCAGAGTCTTACACTGAGCAGAAACATGAATTGTTAAAAACAAGGACGGGGACACATGTATTGAAGGGAGTGGAGCACTGTCGTTGGGGGTTTGGGGGGTGGATTCTCAGGACACGTTGATGTGTCTGTCGGTGGAAAAAAGCGACATATGCATGGACAAGTTTTAGGAAGACACTTAAGAGATGAGTGCACACCAGGTGAGATATGTAAAGCCGCTCAGAAAAGGACAGGAGTGCAAAATTTCCCACTGAGCAGATTAGATTATTGTAAAGATGCCTGAATCATTCGAATTTGGCTCATAGTGTAGTGATTTTTATTCAATGTAATACTAATCTAGATCAAGAAAAGAATTGAAAATCATGAAAGAGTAAGCTCAGATTGGAGAAAAATGTTATGATGCTGAAACAAGAGTTAAAAATAGTGTAAGAATAAGCTAGCTGAGTTTGGTAGAGTGAAATGGGATTAAAAAAAAGAAATGGGAAGTAGATCAGAGAGTTATGATGGTATTTTGTCCTTAGTTGCGAGCCTCCCCCTCCCCCC
>NW_004798315.1:200059-201527 GCF_000002075.1 Aplysia californica | reverse complement strand
CCCCCCCCCCCCCCCCCCCCCCGAAAGTAGGTTCACAAAGTTAACAGTATCTTCTCCTCATTTAGGAGCTCTCCTCCCCCCACCACCACACACACATTCCTCTCTTCCACTAAAATACCACTGCTTCAACCATGCCCGAGTTTTACGGCCATTTTCTTTTTTTTTGGTTGTGGCACATAATGTTACCGCTGCTGCTTCATGTTTTGTTTTGGTGGTATTCATGGATTTTGTTTTGTGCTTTTTAGCGTCAGAGGCAGAGAATTTGTGGAGGTGTCTCTTGTGTTTGGTTTTTGGTTCAGAATCTGGTTAGGCATGTTGCCCTCGGCTTTGTATTTGCCGTTTATATTTAGCACTCTTATTATATCGTCATTATGGTGTTGTGACAAGGCTAAAGTAGATCTAAATCTCTTTTTTATTATTTTTTTTACTACTTTTTAAAAACAAAATTTGTGTTTTTACTACAGTTTGCATGAACATGGAATGATGAGTCTTGTTTAGGATTTGTGTTGTCCACTGTTCAATTTTACTGCTAAAGTTTTTCTTATCACACGCTGATAATTACCAGCCTTTAATTGTATATATATGTAATGTTGGTAGGGATGATGTTTATCGTAAGAAATATACAGTAATCTTTTCCTTAGGCTAAGCAGCAGTGTTACTTCATTATGTCTCAAAGTTTGCTTTTATGATCATAGATAGAGTGAAAATCTCTGATAGAGCACTTTTATAAATTTTAAAGGTCTTTTTGTAGATAAAGGTGGTAGCAAATTGAAGTGATGTGTATATATATATATAAATTGTGAAGCAAATGTCATGTTGAGGAAAATCTGATGCTCTATCGTTAATTATGACTGTGAACACGCTTCTTTTGCAGTTGAGAGGGCTGTCCCAGAAATAACAGGAAAATGTCCATGTTCGATTAACAGTTGCCTAATGTTTTTCCATTATGTTAAAAGTTGTTTAGTTTAGCAGTGCTGCAGGAAAAACTCACTTTGAGTACTCAATTGAAAGTAAAAATGTTTCCATTTTACTACTTCACTCACCTGAACAGAGATGGCGACCACTGTATAAAATTGGTCAAAAGAAGGGATTTTAGCTGTAATCTCTCTCTCTCTCTCTCTTTTTCTGTCTCTGTCTCTGTCTCTGTCTCTCTCTCTCTCTCTCTCTCTCTCTCTCTCTCTCTCTCTCTGCGTGTGAGCGTGGGTGTGTGTGTGTGTGTGTGTGCACGCGCACGTGGATGTGTGCCTTCTTTGTGTTGTTACATGTATACGAGTATACGTGTAACAATATCTTTTCTAAATTCAATTGGTTTGACTGCATCCATTAGAAGAGGATTAATAAACTAAAGAAAAGAAAGCAAAAATTGACGTGGCTTTTGGAGGAAAAGGCGATCGTTTGTGACTCAATGAGTTATTAATAGTACACAAATTGCCCTGTCATGATACATTTTTGTTTCAGTTTGACAGCC
>NW_004798315.1:198227-199959 GCF_000002075.1 Aplysia californica | reverse complement strand
CTCTCTCTCTCTCTCTCTCTCTCTCTCTCTCTCTCTCTCTGTGTCTCTCTTTCATGTTCAAAGCAGCGCATCTTTTATGTGTTAACAATGTACGATTGAAGAAGAATATTTCCTTGTGCACATACTGTAGTATTTCTCTCTCTCTCTCTCTGTCTGTGTGTGTGTGTGTGCGCGTGTGTCGGTGCACCCAGGTGAAGATCCAGGGCGGCAACGATAAACTGCTGCAAGCGGCCTGCGAGCTCTTCCTGGGCAAGTCGGAGCGGGAGATCCGCAAAGTGGCCCAGGAGACGCTGGAGGGCCACCAGAGGGCCATCATGGGCAACATGACGGTGGAGGTGAGGCGGGCGTCTGCTCGGGGGAGTTCCCGAAAGGCCCGGTTACACGTAACGATATATTGTACAAAAACTGGACGATATACCGATCATACGATAAAACGTCAGGTGTAACCACAAAATTGTACAAAATTTGGACGATTGAACGATGGTTTGGAGGCTCGGTAGAGAAATCAAGCGCTGCTTGATATTTTTCGTGGGATCACGGTCACACTTGAGGGAGACGCGCTGTGACGTAAATTCACTTTGAAATGCATCAAGGTCACTCGGTGCGTTGCTCATCTATCTGCTGTCAAGTCATAGCTTCCGGTTCTACACACAACACGGTAGGCCTACAGTATAGCCACCCTTTTCTAAAGACACTGTTCTGCTAAATCAAAATGTACAGAGGAAAAGGGGTGGGGGTCCAGAGCTCGAAACCTTCACATAGAGAGCAGGCAAATCGCTGTCGTCGCAAAGAGACATGGTGGCTTTATACTTTATGACGAGGAATCTCCTCAATCGAAAGCAAACTTATTGATAAATTGGAACGTGTAAACAGACAACACTTTCGATAAAACGGACAGTTCTCTCATATGACGAATCTGATACAATTTATCGTTGCCTGTAACCGGGGCTTTAGTTAGCTAGTTGGTATCATGCTGGGCTAGGGAACTTGATGTGGGTGGTTGGTGGGTGCTCTGGTATAGCTTGCTCCTTCTGTCCTGTCAAACATCTATCGTCTTCTTCTCCCCTCCTTCTTTTTTTTGTGTATGTCATGTGGGGGTGATCTGTCTTTATGTAGTCTATTTGTGTATGTGTTCTGTCTGTGTGTGTGATCTGTCTCTACATCTCAACCCCCTGTGACAAATTGTCACATGTGTGTTGTTCTGTATGTGTGTTATGTATGGGTTGGTATGTGTGATCTTTCTGTGTATATTATGTGTACTATCTGTGCGTGTTCTGTCTGTGCGTGTTCTGTCTGTGTGTGTTCTGTCTGTGTGTGTTCTGTCTGCGTGTTCTGTCTGCGTGTTCTGTCTGTGTGTGTTCTGTCTGCGTGTGTTCTGTCTGCTTGTTCTGTCTGTGTGTGTTCTGTCTGTGCGTGTTCTGTCTGTGCGTGTTCTGTCTGTGTGTGTTCTGTCTGTGTGTGTTCTGTCTGCGTGTTCTGTCTGCGTGTTCTGTCTGTGTGTGTTCTGTCTGCGTGTGTTCTGTCTGCTTGTTCTGTCTGTGTGTGTTCTGTCTGTGCGTGTTCTGTCTGTGCGTGTTCTGTCTGTGTGTGTTCTGTCTGCGTGTTCTGTCTGTGTGTTCTGTCTGTGTGTGTTCTGTCTGCGTGTTCTGTCTGTGTGTGTTCTGTCTGTGTGTGTTCTGTCTGTGTGTGTGATCTGTTTCTACATCTCACCCCCCTAGTATCATAATGTCAC
>NW_004798315.1:195705-197818 GCF_000002075.1 Aplysia californica | reverse complement strand
CTGTCTCTAGATGTCAGTCACATATATGCGTGTTCTGTGTGTGTGTGTGTGTGTGTGTAATCTGTCTCTAGATGTCAGTCACATATATGCGTGTTCTGTGTGTGTGTGTGTGTGTGTGTAATCTGTCTCTAGATGTCAGTCACATATATGCGTGTTCTGTGTGTGTGTGCGCCAGGAAATCTACAAAGATCGTAAGAAGTTCTCCAAGGCCGTGTTTGAGGTGGCCTCGTCCGACCTGGTCAATATGGGCATCTACGTGGTCAGCTACACCCTCAAGGACATCAGAGACGAAGAGGTAGGACACTTTCTATCCTGGTTCGGTTGTACCGAGTTTATCATACCTACTGCTCGGTGGAAGACGAGGTCATGAACGCAACTTTTCAAAATGGCGAATAGCGGAGTCTTGCACCAAGCAAGCGATATACAAAATGATTGGTTGGTTAAGTTAGGGGGGAGCAATTTTATGTGAAGGAAGATGTAGTAGTTTAAGAAATTGAAAAGAGAAAAGGTTTGAGTAGAACTATGTCAGTGCAGTTAGTTTGAGGAGTTTATTTTTAAAAACCTATTGATCTGATAGCTGAGGTAGGAATAGAGAAAATGTATGGGTTGTTTACACGTGTTTGTTATTTTGTAATGAAGCAGTTAGCTCAAGGTATTTTGTAAGAAATATAAGCCGTAATAATATGTAGAAATATCAATTGACAGAATATGACATATGCAAACGCACACACTCACACGCGTACATGCAGACCACACATACTCATATTATTTTCTTAAAGAATCAGCTAGACATGGAAAGCAATAGTACATATATGAGTATAATGGTATTTCATTATGAATGTGAACATTGATGCAATATATAATTGTTTGTTATATTGGAGTAATCAGGTTTGAAAGTCATGCAGTGAAGTAATGACCACTTGGTTGTGACAGGTTTTGTGTTGTAGAGGAGGGAAGTTTCTGGATTCTGAAGGGCTGCTGCAGTGCTGCTTTCTGTCATGTCATGCGATAATTATGTATAGACCGAGATGCACACTGTCGGGCAATTGGAACTAATGGTAAAAAGTGTGTCCTCTTGGAACTCCCTCATTGGTCAGGAAGTTTCATGAATGTTCATTCATCAATCGACGCTTTTATAACACCTGTGATTTATCATCTGTATTCAGGGGGGAGGGGGTTTGTATTTGCGGACAAATTTGAAATGGTTTCAGTTCCTCCGTATTTGGGGTTGGGCCTATTCTGTTTGTCCGGCATTGTGCATAATATAACGTCATATAGATGTGTCACGGCGGGGTGGAATCGAGTGCTCTTCCGCTTTTGGCGATGGGGTTATTGATGTGTGAAAGCTTACTCATGTGTCTTGCTTCTGATGAAGAAACTACCCATGTCTCTTGAGTAAAAGTCAAGGTATTTGCGAGAGAAGGAGGTTGGGGTCACAAGGTGTCAAAAGGTTAAATTGGCGAGAAAATGGCTGCCAGTTTAGTGACCTCTAAAGCTTGAGTGAGTGTCTGTGGAAACTGCAAATTGACTTTATGGGTCTTTGCTCAACATTTTTCCTTAAAATCTATCCAAGAATGTTCTATAAAATGGACATAAAAGATGTGTAGCCCAAAACAAAAAAATTCAACAAAAATTGACCAACAGCCTGGAAAATGACGTTTTTTTGTGTGTTTAATCAATTTGAGGAGCACCTGATTTCACCACGATGCCACACATATGATGACGATATATCTTTGAAGTTTGAAATGCCATAAACATTATGATAATGTTATAATATGTTATGACACGTTGCCTCTATCTGTATTTGGATTGACCCTGGGATTATGATCATGGCTTGTACGTTCTCATAACTGCCCCCGTTGTGCGACCCGTCAAGGAGGTATTGCATCCACGTCGGTGTGTGTTCTGTCTGCTCCCAGATTTCTCTATTGTTCTAGCTAGGGAGACGTGACTGTGTCCAGGTGCACTTGTTCTATATTTAGAATGGTTTGCTGTGAGAAGCATTTCGTTTACCCGTATGTCATTGTTTGTGAATGGTCCATTCTTAACAACCCAGATCCAAGATGCATTATTTTTATTATTATCATCATTATTATTATTATTATTATTATTA
>NW_004798315.1:193598-195605 GCF_000002075.1 Aplysia californica | reverse complement strand
TATTATTATTATTTTTATTTTTTTTAAATTTTGTATTATTATTATCCTTATTATTGTTTTATAATTATCATTATTAATATTTTGTGTCATAATTATAAATTATTATTATTATCATTATTAAAGTCCTTATTATTTTTATCATTATTTTTAATTTTATTATGGTTACTGTATTTATTATTATTATTATTATTATTATTATTAATATCAATATTATTATTATTAATATCAGTATTATTATTATTATTTATTATTATTATTTATAAATATTATTATCAGTGCAAGAATCAGTGGCATGCTGTGTCAATGGTTCAAATCGCGATTTTCCTTTTCACGATGGGGTATAGAAGGGAGACAGTGATTGTGAAAACGCCTGAGCCGTCGGGGTATGACCTTGAGGAAACAACGTAGGAAAAATCCCGTTTTGCCAGTCACGGTCCTTGTATGGGAGATGTGTCCCTCTTTTGCCTCAGGTTCCCCCCCCCCCCCCTCCCCTGTTGATTTCACAGAAGAACTTTCTTTCAGTGTCTTGTCTTCTGTTTAGTCAAATGACTTTTTTTTGTCTCTCAAGTTGTTTTGTTTTTTAGATGATGATGATGATCACTTTATTCTTAAGGGAAATTGTTAGAGGTGATTTTTTGTTGGTTCTAGCTGGGTCTATGTGGCATAGCTGGGTATGTAGTTGTCTATATGCTGGGTATGTAGTTGTCTATATGGCATAGCTGGGTATGTAGTTGTCTATATGACATAGCTGGGTCTATATGACATAGCTGGGTATGTAGTTGTCTATATGACATAGCTGGGTCTATATGACATAACTGGGTATGTAGTTGTCTATATGACATAGCTGGGTCTATGTGACATAGCTGGGTATGTAGTTGTCTATATGACATAGCTGGGTCTATGTGACATACCTGGGTATGTAGTTGTTTATATGACATATCTGGGTATGTAGTTGTCTATATGACATAGCTGGGTATGTAGTTGTCTATATGGCATAGCTGGGTATGTAGTTGTCTATATGACATAGCTGGGTATGTAGTTGTCTATATGACATAGCTGGGTATGTAGTTGTCTATATGACATAGCTGGGTATGTAGTTGTCTATATGACATAGCTGGGTATGTAGTTGTCTATATGACATAGCTGGGTATGTAGTTGTCTATATGGCATAGCTGGGTATGTAGTTGTCTATATGACATAGCTGGGTATGTAGTTGTCTATATGACATAGCTGGGTATGTAGTTGTCTATATGACATAGCTGGGTATGTAGTTGTCTATATGACATAGCTGGGTCTATGTGACATAGCTGGGTATGTAGTTGTCTATATGACATAGCTGGGTCTATGTGACATAGCTGGGTATGTAGTTGTCTATATGACATATCTGGGTATGTAGTTGTCTATATGACATAGCTGGGTATGTAGTTGTCTATATGGCATAGCTGGGTATGTAGTTGTCTATATGACATAGCTGGGTAGTTTGACTCTCCCCAGGCTGATGGGAAGCCTTAGACAATATCACTTTATGAATGTGTAACGGTTTTCTTAACTTAAACGCTCTGACCATCTGGTCGCAGAAGACGCGAGTTTGATTCCTGAGTGGGGGAATTAGTTTTTTTTGAGTCGGTATCTCTCCGTCTTTCTGTTGGGATGTTGTTGTATAATGTATCCCACTCAGCTTGGGGTGACCTTGACGGTCAGGGTGGAAGCAGCCTGCCTCCCAAATGTTCGGTGTCGAGTGGTAGACGGTGGAAGTGGGGCGGGGTTGGGGTAGAAAACACTTACAATTTATTTTTTTTTTTCCTTCTTTTAAAAAAATTTCGCCTCCCCTTTCCATCGGAGGGTTTATCAGCGCCTGTGTGTGTGTATGTGTGTGTTGCAGGGGTATCTCTTAGCTTTAGGCAAAAAGAGAACGGAGGAAGTGAAGCGAGACGCGCGGATCGGCGAGGCGGAGGCCACGAAAGACTCTGGCATTATGGTAACGTACTCTCTAACACCCCCACCCCA
>NW_004798315.1:190118-191562 GCF_000002075.1 Aplysia californica | reverse complement strand
GGGGGTTGTTGTTTTTTTTACATTTTTTATAGGAGTTCCATCCTCGTTTGCTTTTGAAATCTTAGCAAGGGTCTCAAACTCAATGAAACAGGGGGCGAAACTCAAATTCGGTCTAATATTGCGGGCCAAATTGGGATAAACACTAATTGAAGTATGCTTAACTGAGCCTTTTTTAAACAGTATAAAATGTGTGAAACTGAACAAAATGTTAACTAATTATGCTAGATGTTCAGCATGTTTTCCTGGTGATATATGTTCCTTCATGTTGGGAGTAGGGTTTTGGGTTATGGAGGAGATTCTCAGGATTGACAACCTAAATTGTCTTGCAGGCTGGTAATAATTGTTGGCCATGCCGGATGTAGTCTACAGGCCTTGACCTTGGGAATCTATTATATATTTGGCAACTTGGAAACACAAGTGTCACTTTTCCCATAAACCTACGACAGCTACAGAGTTGAAAGTCGGCGCACGTACCTGCACAAAGATAGATAGATATAGGTCCCCAGGACGGAGCCCCATTTTTTATTTATTCATTTCCTGACTTTAGACAAATATATTTGACAAAAAGTTCCCGTCCTTCTTTGGCCTATGTGATTATTCCACTGAGAAACGAAACAAATCTGTGTAGCTGTCCTTTACAATGGAAGTGCCGGAAGTGATGTTTCGCGAAGTGCATTTTGTTTTGAGAGCATAGATGTAGATTTTCTAAAAATTTGTTCATCTCTCAAGATTTATTGCTCCATTCCAGTAGGGTTTAAATACAGTAGGCCAATGACTTTCAGTTAATGTTAATGTTCCGATCATTCCTTTCATCGAAAGGGGGCTCAGCTAGTAGTAGATATTTTTGGATGGCCAAGGGACAAGGGAGAAGAGCAGGAAGATACGGGAGATTTGTGAAGGGTTTGCTGTAAGGACATACACGCACACACATAAATCTGTTGTGTTGAGTCGTAAACCACGTACATGCATACATTGGTGATGGGTGGGCGAGATGGGGAGCATGGTGTATACATATATATTTGTCAATGCAAGGGATGGCACAATATATATATATATATATATTATATTTATCAATGGGAGGGGTAGCACAGTGCATACTAATGCTGTTGTGCCTTAATCCTGTCACTGGATTTTTGGAAATCCCCCCCCACCCGCTGATTATTTAAATGAGAGGAGACATGAAAGTTTGCCCTCAGCACTGTTATATTATCATCATTTATAATGCATGCTGACTCATGATTCGCATCCAGTCTCCACAGTTTTGATTAAGCAATGGTTTTAGATTTAGAGCCCCCCCCAAAATGTTTGGATTGACCTATGTCCGGCAGTGACACGGTTACAGCATGGCAGCGTGTCTGTATGTGTGTGTATGTGGTTTGAGACTCAGCACTAAGGATATGTTTGTCTCTAGCAGTACACACAGGGCATAGAGTAGGCCGAGGGG
>NW_004798315.1:185960-190018 GCF_000002075.1 Aplysia californica | reverse complement strand
GGGGGGGGGGGTTCGAACCCACAAACCTCCAAGTCCTAACCCCAGGCTTGCCAACTGCTGTCCCAAATTTCCGCTGTCCCGATTTCGGCAATGGAGGAATTTAAGGGGGGACATTTTGTGACAAGACTGTGCTAAAACCAGTCCCACTCGATGTAATTTTGTCTTCGTTGTTGCGTAATCCGATGTCGTAACATTGGATGTCTCCTCCTGTCTGGGTTTTTGAAGAAGTTGGCAAGCCTGCTGTCTCGTGGCCCCCTCCCACCCCTCAGCCATCCTCTCCCCTCCCCCCTTAGCGACATACGTCCTCCCCCCTCCCCCTAGCGACATACGTCTATCTACAGCCGGGCCGTGACGTCCACAGGGCTCCTCAGCATGTCGGAAGGCCCGGAGGTCACCAGCTCTCAGACTGACCGCCCGCCATCACACTGCTTGACCGCCGCTGGTCAGGGGAAGCCTGACTCCCCCTTGTGTCCTCACAAACATGTTGCTTATCACGCACTTTTTTTTTTCTTCTTCTTCTCGTTTCCCCCTCCTCCTCCTCCCCCCAACCCCCCATGGTCCCCCCCTTTTCTGGTTTTTAAAAAAAATCGAAAAAAAAAATCCAATCTTCCGCGGACTGCCTCTACCCTGGCTGTCGCTGCTGCCCATATCTTCACTACATCATCACCCACGCCCTCGTCAATCCCACCACCGCCACCACCACCCCCCACACACGTTTGGCGTGTGTGTGTGTGTGCGTACGTACGTGGGTGCTACGTGCGTTCGTGCGTGTGTGTGTGTTTGACTCAAGCTGTACCTGAAATCACTGGGCATGGCGCGGACAGCTCAGGTGAAGAGAGATGCAAGGATAGGCGAAGCAGAGGCTCAGAAAGACTCGGGGATTAAGGTACAGATCTTGCTTCCCCCCCCTCTCTCTCTCTCTGTCTGTCTGTGCCGGTGTGAACTGGTCTGTTCCGGTCAGTGAGTGGTGCTCCCTGGACTGGGCGCTTGACGTGTTTGGAGGTTGGAGTGGTCTTTTGCTTCTACACACATGCACACGTGCGCACACACATACACACACACACACACACACACAGAAACACACTCACACAGAAACACACTCACACACACACACACACACGTGCGCACACACATACACACACACACGCACAGAAACACACACACACAGAAACTCACACACACACACACACACACACATTCTCACACACATACGCAGTGCTTTCCAGAAGTGCTCATCAATCACAGGTCCACAAATGCAGTCTTTAGTGTAGGCGCATACGCATGCACAAACACACACACATTCAGACACATATATAATACATACATATAAGTTGTTCATAACACTTGCACATTCTCCATATTCATAATATATATATGCATAACTGATATTCCTAACACTAACACATAATATTAATAACACACAAAACATATTCATGACGTATATTATACACAATACACAAAACATATTATATTCATAACACATATATGTACAAAACGCATACAGAGCGTATTCGCAATGTATATATTCATAACATGTGTTCATGACACACAGCGTCCATCCATCTTTGATAATTGTGAGAAGGGTTCCCACTGCTCTGTCTCTCTCTGTGTGTGTGGCATCATCCTGTCTGCTCACTCCGCACCCATTCACCCCCCTCCTTGTTGTAGCTATATGTGCTCACCCCCCGTACCCCCTCACCCCTCCTTGTAGCTCTACATGTGCTCACCCTTTACCTGTCTGTGTTCTGTGTGGACTGTTCTTTTCCTGGTCTCAAAGGGTGTCACTTTGACGAGTACTGAAATAGAACAAATCTCTTCTAACACTTTGCGGTCACTCGCAGCAATAATGCAGCAGTGAAAATGGTCCACTCCGGTCACCCGACGCAGCTATGCGGCGCCAGGCCTAAGAAGTCCGTTGCTGTCGTTCTCCTGGCTGGGTGACCAGATGGGGTATTTTGTACTGCTGGCTGTGCGACTGCAAAGTGTTGAGTTCTAATAAGTTAAGCAACTCTTGCTTCGTAAATAGCTCACGTAAGTTCTGCAGATTACAGGGGTTATTGGAGAATGGCCTACAGAGAAGAAAAAGGAGGGGAGATAAGAATGATATATATATGTTTGATAGGAAAGATAGAGCAAGCCTCACCAGAGCATCCGCCGACCACCCAATTGGTTTTTTTTTGGGGGGGGGGGTTATTTTCAAAAGAAGATGTGGACATAGAGTAATATGATGCGGTGACCCAGATGTGGTGACATTTTTATTTCTTTTAACAAGTCGCGGGAATCGACGATGTTCCTGTCGTGTTTTCTATCTCTTGTAACTAAATCAAGAACAAAGTATATGTGGGGGGTGGTTGGCAGGTGCTCTGGTGTGGGTTTACTCCTTTTTTCCTGCCGAACATTCATCCTTATCTCTCCTGTTTTTTTATGTTTGTTACTTTCTTGTAAACCCTTTTCTTAGGCATTTATACGACCTAGGTTATTTGTTCCGCAAGTGCTGGAAAATTCTTTAATGAAATTAAAATAGACTTCGGAACAACATATTCTTGCATTCAAATGAAAAACGCATCAATTTGTGGTGATCTTCAGACTGACCTCTTTGTAACCTCTTAAATATTCAGTTTCTTGGGTATTTATCATTGGGACTTATTTTGTTAGTTTTGGGGTTTTTTGTTTTTTTTTTAAAGTCAAATTTTCATTGTTTTTAAAAATTTTTAATTTTAAGTGAAAGTGACACCTTTTGGTACTGTGGATTCCTACCCGTCCAATTTTGTCGTGATGTTTTTGGTCAGTTCTTGCTTGCTACGATAGCTGTGCCAGCCGTGCCATGTGTGTGTGTGTTTGTGTGTCATATGAAGGCGTGTACAACTCTTGTGTGTTGGTGGGAGAGAGACGGTTAGAAACAAATCACCCCTGAAGTGCAAGGCTCTCTCATAGGTCACTTTTCTAAAGGGCGTATGGCGGAGTCGTGCGCTTTTCCCTATCCGTACATCCTGGGGTCATTTTCTTTCCTATCAAACATAGATCTATCGTCCTTATCTCCTCTCCTTTTTTATGTTTGTTACTCACTTGTAACACCTCTAATCTTCTGGCGCTCATATGACCTTATGAAGTTTCGAGCGCCGTAAAACCTCTACCTAAAAAAAGCAAAAGATGGTGGGTGGAGGGTGGGGGTAGGTGGAGGGTGGGGGTAGGTGGAGGGTGGGGGTAGGTTTACTTCTTTTCTTTCCTTCTCTTGTGTCTAGTATTTTATTTTACTTTTTTAAAACTCAAATTAATGCTTCGAAAAATTTGGTCTCCATCATTGATCCCAACAGAATTTTCAGTTTTTATAAAGGCCTCCAGTTTTTACTCCAAAATGTGATTGGTGTTATTTTAAACACATTAATTAATGCTTTTAATTTTAAAACAGAAGTTGTTATAGTATGATTTTACATGTTCAACCATTGTCATTTGCAAACGTGAATATAACCAACTTGTGTTCCACGGGCTCATTTGACCTTACGCAGCAAAAAAAACCTTTTATCAAACTGAAGAGAAAAAAACAGTTGTGTCTCTCTGTCTGTCTGTTTGTCTCTCTGTCTGTCTGTGTCATCTGTCTTTGTGTCTGTCTGTCCGCACTAACAGACTGTCATTTTGTTGATGTACATCTCTTGTCTCTTGTTTTGGGTTGTTTCTTTACAAGTTTTAGTGCAATAAGAGTTTTATGGCACTTCCAACACAAACACTCTCTTGTAACACCTCTGATCCTCGGCACTTATATGACCTTAATGTGTTGCAAGTGCCGTAAAACTCTTACTAAAACTAAAACAAATTTTTTCTGCTATATGTGCCGAAGATTAGAGATGTCGCCAGAGTGTAACCTACAAAGAAAAAGGTAACGCTTCCAATCTTCGACACCTACATGACCTTTTCGTGTTGCAAGGGCTGTAAAAACTCTTTTACTACTGAAAGTGAGACCAAATTTAGACCCCCTTATGGGAACCACCCAAATTTATTTTTACTTTTGTCTGGGTTTTTTTTGTCTGTCATGTTTATGTCTGTAGGTTTTTTTTGGGGGG
>NW_004798315.1:182716-184180 GCF_000002075.1 Aplysia californica | reverse complement strand
CCCCCCCCCCCCCCCCTTTTTTTTAAAACGGTAACTTCTAAACAATTCCAGTATTACGTTAGCAACTTCATAAATTGCAGTATTTTCATTATCTCATTATTATATATACATGTGCATTATACATCTCTCTCTTCAAAAATGTTGATTGTTTATTTAACGTTTCTCTGCTTGTTACATGTTTAAATTCTCTTGGAGATTTTAAGTTAACGTTAAATTGATCGATGAATTTGTTTTGTTAAGAAGCTGGCACTTTTTTATTTCACATAATTTCAAATGTTTGTTCTTTTCTTTTTTTTTTTTTAAAGAAGTAATTTTTTCTCAGAAGTAAGAATTGTTTCTTGTTGGGTCAGTCTGTAAAACTTATGCTTGCAACTATCAGACCTGCCAAGAACTCAGATAAAATTGGAGCCCTCTGATTTTAAAAAATTTGTTTAACCCATTGAAAAACCTCGAGCGGATTTGCGCACAATCCTATTTTTTTCTTGAATTCAGTTGCCGTCAGTCGTACACGACTTACTGTAAAACTTACTGTAATCGACATGGAGATACGTGGGCTTATTCGCAATATTTGTGTGACTATGAGAAATGATGCGACTAGACGGCAGATTTTTATTTGCATTTTCTTTTGCTAGTATTTACTTTACCTGAATTATTTTCTACTTTTGGTTTGTAACGTTATCTTAATCCTTTTGGGTTCTGGAGATTCCTGACTCCTGACTCCACCCCACCCCACCCCCGTAAGCTTTTTTAGGGAAGATTCTGAGGAAAGCTCCTAAGTTTGGTCGGTGTTGCTGGCAGGTCTGCATAACTACCGCTTTCTTACTTTTCTGATGTGTGTCCACATTTCTTCTTACGTCCTATGCACTCATATATGACCTTTTGCAATTGTGTGTGCCTTAAATAAAATATAAAACTCTTACCAAACAATCCACATTTGTGGGTGGTTGGTTGAGGGTGCTGTGCTGTGGTGTGCTTCTTCTTTCCTATCAAACATCTATCGTCTTTATCTCCCCTCCTTCTTATTTTGTGTTTGTTACTCCCTTGTAACACCTCTAATCTTCGGCACTTATATGACCTTATTGTGTTACAAGTGCCGTAAAACTCTTATGAAAATAAAATTAATAAAAAATCCACTTTTCTCATTGTTTGTCCATCTGTAATAGCGTTTTCTTCAACGACATTTTTGTTTTCCCTCCTCCCCCAGGAAGCGTTGGCTGAGGAGAAGCGCATGCAGTCTCGGTACGCCAACGACATCGAGATCGCCAAGTCTCAGCGAGACTTTGAGCTGAAGAAGGCCGCCTACGACATGGAGGTCCAGACCAAGAAGGCTCAGGCTGATCTGGCTTACAACCTGCAGGTGAGGGGCTACACACACACACACACACGCGCACACACACACACACACACACACACACACGTGCACCGACACGCACACACACACACACACACACGTGTACTCGCACA
>NW_004798315.1:158720-181057 GCF_000002075.1 Aplysia californica | reverse complement strand
GGGGTAGACACCCGAGGTCTGCAAACCTGCCGAGGCTAAGTAGTGTAGGCTGGAGAAGCTGGCAGAGGTCAACAGGTCGCGACCTCAGTGCTATCTTGTCGTGTCTTGTTTTTTTTAAAACGGTGAAAATGTGACTTCTTCTTAAGCTCACTCTTTGTTATGAACTGTTTTGACTCTTATTAAAAATGGAGATGGGACAAGGAAGCACTGAGGTCGCGAGGTGGGTGGGCGTGTGTGTGAGTGTATGTGAGTGTGTATGTGTGAGTGTATGTTTGTGTGTGTGAGTGTACGTATGTGTACGTGTGTGTGTGAGTGTATGTGTGTGTGTGAGTGTACGTGTGTGTGTATGTGTGAGTGTATGTGTGTATGTGTGTGTTTGTGAGTGTGTATGTGTGGGTGTATGTGTGTGAGTGCATATGTGTGTGTGTGTGTATGAGTGTGTGAGTGTATGTGTATGTGTGGGTGTATGTACGTAATGTGTTTCGTCCATTTAGAGAGTTTCTTCCTTTCCCATTTCAGAATGAGGGTGATCATGGAGGCTGAGGCCGAGGCTGAGTCTGTCAAGGTCAGTGTCTGTCTGCTTGTCTGTCGGGTTTGCTGTTTGTTTGTGTGCGTGTTTGTCCTTCCATCTTGCTCCTTCTTTCCTATCAAACATCTGCCATCCTTTTCTCCCCTCCTCGTATTTTGTGTTTGTTACTCTCTTGTAGCACCTCTAATCTTATATGACCATAATATTGTGTTGCAAGTGCCGTAAAATACTTACTAAAACTAAGAAAAACGTCTTACTCTTTCCTTCAGTGGTTGGAGGGTGCTCTTGTGTGATTTGCTCCTTCCTTCCTATAAAAAATCTCTCCTCCTTATCTCTCCTCCTTTTCTTTGTATGTTACTTTCTAAGTGGGCGGTTGACGGATGCTCCTTCTTTCCTGTCAAACATCTATTATCCTTTCTGGATCGATAACAACAACTATCGTCCTTTTCTCTCCTCCTTTTTTTTCTGTTTGTTACTCTCTTGTAACACCTATAATCTTTCAAACTTGTGTGCCTATTCATGTTGCAAGTGCTGTTAAGCTATTATAAGACCAATTTTTGTGTGTGTTGCAAGTGCCGTAAAACTAGAGTGAAAAACACAAATGCCGTAAAACTAGAGTGAAAAACACTTACTTTTCTGATCCAGAAGTGAAAAACACAAGTGCCGTAAAACTAAAGTGAAATTGATCTATTTTGTGGTGCTAGTGCTGTAAAACTTTAATAAAACTGATTGCTTTGGTGTTGCAAGTGCTGTAAAACTCTTAGTGTGGGTGGTTGACGGGTGCTCTGGTGTGGTTTGCTCCTTCTTTCCTTTCAAACATCTTATCGTCCTGATCTCTCCTCCTTCCTTTTTTGTTTGTTACTCTCTTGTAACAGCTGTAATCTTCGGCACTTGTATGACCGTATCGTGTTGCAAGTGCTGTAAAACTCTTACTAAAACACCTATCAAACATCTATCGTCCTGATCTCCCTTTCTTCTTTTTTATGTTTGTTACTCTCTTGTAACACCTCTAATCTTCGGTACTTTCATGACCTTATTGTGTTACAAGTGCCGTAAAACTCTTACTAAAACTAAAACTCGTAGTTACTTAAAATAACCATCAAACGTGTGTACGTGTCCCCAGGTGAAGGGAGAGGCTGAGGCGTACGCCATCGAGGCCCGCGCCAACGCCGAGGCTGAGCAGATGGCCAAGAAGGCTGACGCATGGAAGGACTACCAGGACGCCGCCATGATCGACATGGTGCTGGAGACTCTGCCCAAGGTCAGGGACACGCGCCGGCTATAAATTACACTTTAAAACAATTTTGGTTTACAATGGCAAATATACGTACGTGGGTGGTTGGCGGGTGCTCTGGTGTGGTTTGCGTCTTCTTTCCTATCAAACATCTATCGTCCCGATTTCCCCTTCTTCTTATTTATGTTTGTTACTCTCTTGTAACACCTTTAATCTTCTGGCGCTCATTTTACCTTATGCAGTTGCGAGTGCCGTAAAACCTCTACTAAAACGAAACTAAAAACATTCATACGTACATGATACATACGTACAGACAGATAGACAGACAGAACAATTTACATTCATGCCATTTCCAGTGACCACTGTGCAGCGCCCTGTATTTTGAGCTAGAGTTGTCGTGTCTTGCTCAAGGACACACTCCCAGTGACCACCCATCTGATCCGCGTGTCACCGACACACAGACACACACACACTCACACACACTCTCACACACACACACACACACACACACACACACACACACACACACACACACACACACAAACACACTCACACACTCACATACACACAAACACACACACATCCCAGTGACCACCCATCTGATCCGTGTGTCACCCACACTTGCTTGACATTATTTAAATCTGAACTTGAACTCGCTGCTCACCTTGCCACTGGCGGGGGCTCTGGTGTTGTTTGTTTACGCCTTCTTTCCTGTCAGACAACTCCTCCCCCCCCCCCCCCCCCCCCTCCCCCCGGGCAGTGCCACTGACTGAAGTGTCTTTAGGCCATTCCCAAAGGGGGGACATTTCTCTTTCAAGCACAGTAGAATTGTAAATGGGCTGACTCATGTCACGCTCATAACTGTGCCTGATTTACAACAGGGATCTGCTGCTTTTTCTTTCCTGATCCTTGCTATTGTCATTTTCCTCTATTTCTTTTGTATGTTTGTCACTCTCTTGTGACCTGCTATTTCTGGGGCGCCTTGATAGTCGAAGCAGACCTTGTGCTGTTGAAGCTAGAGAGGTGAGCAGAGTAAGTCTGATTCCCTGTAAAGACTCCTCTGTTGACACCCACCCCTTGGCGCTCATATGACTTTATACAGTTGCGAGCGCCGTAAAACCCTCTACTATAGAAAAAAAAATGTCAGACAACATATTATGAAGAGCACCTGGGGAAAAACGGACGTAATCACAAACTTGAAAATCGCGAGGGTTTCAATTTTGAACACTTGTTGACTCGTAACTGTATTTCTGTTCGACTGTTGGTTGATTATTATTGTAAGATTTCCCATTCTACAAACATAACAATAAACCACCAATCAAAAAAAAATGAAGTTATGAGTCCACAAGCTTTCTCTCCCTACCAGAACATTTTTTCCTCTCTGCAACCCAGCGATTCTGGTAGCCACTCTCTCATAATGATGGTAATCAGAAAAGAAATGCCCAGGCAGGAAAATCGGATTTTCTTTAAGGTATCACCAACGCCGTGGGGCAGCATGAAGATCTACTGACCACAGTGAAGAAATGAAAATTAAAATGGTATGGGCATGTCACAAGATCCACAGGACTTGCCAAAACAATCCTGCAAGGAACCGTACAAGGAAAGAGAAAGAGAGGAAGGCAGAGAAGGAGATGGGAGGACAACATTACAGAGGGGACAGGAAAGACGATGGGTGACAATCTGAGGAAAGCAGAGGACAAAAATAGATGGCGAGAGCTGGTTGTCAGATGCAGTGGTGCCCCCAGGGCTGCCCAAACCATGGGATAGAAGAAGAAAAAGAAAGAAAAATAATTGGATGACCGGAAAACAGTGGTTTATTATTATTGTTATTATTATAGTTATTATTATTAATATCATCATTATTATTATAGTTATAGTTTAAAACTACTATTATTATAATTATTATTTCTATGGCCCTTCCCCCAGGTTGCGGCTGAGATCTCGGCTCCTCTGACCAACGTCAAGAAGGTGACCATGGTGTCCAGCGGCAAGGGAGACGTGGGTGCCCTCAAACTGACCAATGAGGTGATGGGCATCATGGAGAAGCTGCCCAGCGTGGTGGAGAACTTGACCGGCATCGACATCGCTAAGGTCAGTGGGAGAGAGAGGATGGGTCTTCTTTCCTGTCAAATATCTATCGTCTTTATCTCTACTCTTCTTATTTTGTGTTTGTTGCTCACCTGTAGTTCCTCTAATTTCTTTGTGTTTGTTGCTCACCTGTAGCTCCTCTAATTTCTTTGTGTTTGTTGCTCACCTGTAGCTCCTCTAATTTCTTTGTGTTTGTTGCTCACCTGTAGCTCCTCTAATTTCTTTGTGTTTGTTGCTCACCTGTAGCTCCTCTAGTTTCTTTGTGTTTGTTGCTCACCTGTAGCTCCTCTAATTTCTTTGTGTTTGTTGCTCACCTGTAGTTCCTCTAGTTTCTTTGTGTTTGTTGCTCACCTGTAGCTCCTCTAATATCTTTGTGTTTGTTGCTCACCTGTAGCTCCTCTAGTTTCAACCTATATGACTTTGTTTTGTTGCAAGTGCCGTAAAACTCTTTTACTAAAACTAAAACTGTAACACCTTTTCCCGGCACTAAATGACCATTTTTGTGTCAATGTACTTCTCCTTGCTCTAACAGTCAAGGCATGTGGTCAACAACAAAGCCCTCTCTCCATCACAGCGAATTTCTGGGAACATTCTGTGCACTTTCTGTCAATCTCTGTCACATTTTTTACTTTTTTTGGTCGTGTGTCCTTATTTGGTGCCGATATTTGTAAGTTATGTTTAAAAAATGCCAACGCAGTACAAATTGTTGTGCTTCCAACCCCCCCCTCCCCCCCCCAAAAAAAAACCCAACAGAAAAAGGAAAATTGTTTGGTCTGTGATAATGATGATGATGAATCACATTCTTGGTTTATTGTTCCCCCCAACAGTCCATGAAGACGGCCTCAAGAGCAAAATAAGAAGCAACAGATTGTTCTGGGAGCGTGCTGCTTTGACGAACGGATGGTGGACAACGTCATCCCTCGTGGACACAAGATTTCCACACACACAAACCAAAAATGTCAGTCAGGAATGCACCCAGCATATATTTCCCCTCATGGACCCAACATTTGTCACCTCGTCATATTTGCTCTCGTGGACAAGCTAGCACAAAGAATCTCGCAGACTTTTGGCAGGGATAGTATCCGGACAAGAAGCTTTGATGTAGATGTATAAAATTACCGTTGCAGATTTTTCGCTCCGTTACAAACTGGAGAACGTGCTTGGATGAATGTAGATACCTATAACATTTCCGATTTTCCTACACAAATGTCCATGATATTTATTTCCTATAGAAAGAATATTTTGCTTGAATAGCCACGATAAAGGAACAAGGATTTTTTGCTAATGTGACCTTGATAAATTTTTGGTGTATTCATATTGTACATAACATTCTAGCATGCTTTGTGTAAATATAACACTGAGTTATTCGCGCATACCGTTTCAGTTTTGTATGCTGATTCCCTCCCTTAGTTGCTCAAAATTTACCTCTGTCGAAAGAAACAGTAGCTAAGAACTGAGAAATGTCGAAACTTATTATTTTTTTTACAAGTGTTGTGTCATATATTTATTTGGAGGCTGTTATTGTTTATTTTAGCCACACAGAAGTGAAAGTTTCCTTTGACCATTCAGAGTCGCCCCCATAAATCGTTTTATTCCTAGCCATTACTTTCCTTTGTGAGTTTGAGATAGGGCTGTTTGTTCGTTTTGCCAACAACAGACGGCTACGATATTAACTAGCTCAGGTATTGGAACTTTTAGTTGCAGGGGAACTGAGATGGTTGAGAAAGCCTCAGATATTCTGTCTGTTGACGACGACAACCCCCCCCCCCCCGACATTGGTTCAACCCACTGGGCTCAAGATGTTCCTTTCTCCAAGCGTCATTTCGTTCTTGTCAACGTCATTTCTCTTAGCGTGACAGACATTTGTGTGGCATCCTGGTGGAATAGGACGCTCGGCTAAACAATACAATGGTAGATACCAATATTTTTCCCCGCTGTTGGATAATTTTTATCCTGAAAATTGTTTTAAAAATTGGCGTAACTCCCTTTATGTTCATCTTTAAGAAAACATTTCTGTATGGATTTTAGTGAAAAGCCACCGCTCAAGCTTTGGAAATGACCAGACTTTGCAGCCATTTTCTCACTAGTTTTACCCCGGAGAAAAGGCGACTCCCCAGCTTGCTCAATCACATAAATCGTGACTTCTGTTCAAAATCGTCAAAAACAAGGCCAATGAATTATAAGCTTTTGGACGCTAACAATACCTTCCTATGTCCCCCAAAATTGCCGAGCGCCCGATTTCACCGCGTCGTGACAGACATTTTGTTTCCAGGCAGCTCAATGCTCACCAGGTCAAAGGGCACACAAGAGCCTGTGAGCAAGCAGCATTCATTTATTTCTGCCGGGTTCCACCCTCATAGTTTTGACACTTTGTCGTTGTTCCAGCTATTGAAAGGCTTTCCTTACACAAGTACTAACAGGATTGTTCAAAGTGCTGCTTTATTGGCCTTAAAGACTTGTTCAAAAAGTGAATTATTTTAAGTGGTCGTGTTGTAGAGACGGAGGGAGGACAGTTGTTGTTGTTGTACATTTCAGTTTGCTTTCGTTGTTTGACGACGCAGTCAGCAGAGGAAATGTCGGCACGTGTCACGCGTTGTGTTATTGTGTCGGTCGTCACTCGCGAGGGAATCCTCCGCGTCCGCTGTTGTGATTTTTGTTTGTTTGTTGGTTGGTTGGTTGGTAGAAACCGTGATGTTATCTCGTGATCTGGCTGTAGAATTTTGTTGTGAACTCACCAAGTTGAAGTGCTCAGTTATATTATTGTGGATTGTTTTGTTTTTTTGTTGTTGTTTTTTGTGCCAGTTGGTTCTTTGTTGTTGTTGCTTCTGACCATGATGCAACGATGTTTTGTTGTTGTTGCTTCTGACCATGATGCAACGATGTTTTGTTGAAAAGCTCATTTTATGTCCCTCATGCAATGTCCACGCATTGACCTCTTTACATTCTAATTCTAGATGAGCACGGGGGACAGCGCAGAGTCACGCAGTCGCTCGTACATTTATCTGTTCTTTCCATCCGTCGGTTTTCTTTTTTCTTCTCTCCCCCCCTCCTTTCAGTCCGTGTCTCCCTCCTTTAGTCTTATGTTTCTAACGCAATATTGTCTCTGTGTTCTCCATGTGCGTCTGGGTCTGCGTGTCTCGTTCTGTTTTTTCTTAAAACTTTTTTGTTTTCTCACTGGCAGAGGGGGAACTACCGGGGTCGTCTTCCTAGCCAAACAAAAGTTGTTTTCCCTTCAGGCGGCATGAGTGGGCGGAAATTGGCACAGAAATTTTAGACGTGTCAGTCAAATAATACATGCCACTTCTTCTCCCTGTGTGAAGGAAGTAAGCTCAGACTGATCTATCGATCTTACCGTATTCAGTTGCGAGCGCCGTAAAACCCTCTACTATAAGAAAAAATAAAAAATTCCATCAAGTCCAAAGAAATGGAGATGTGTTGTTTGATGTCTTGTGGCGTAATGAGCATTCTCCTGGGTGCGGTTAGGAAAACGATCCCGTCCTGTTTTATATAACACACACGCAGCAACTTACTTAAGTCTTGCCTTGTATTCTATCGCATGCTTTTTATCATTTGTAATATTTTAATTAAAAAAAAAATTTTTTTTGCATAATAAATCTGCCATGTCATAGTCTCTCTTTGTACACTTGTGTTTTCGTGTCGGTGGAAAGATGTCTGTTTTCATATTTGGAAATCTGTATTGGAAATCTGTTTTTGTATTAATGTTAGTGTAAGGAAATCAAAATGTATTTGGTGCAATTGAGACGAAAGGTCTCGCTATCTTTTCCTAGACTTTTAGATGTGTGCGTGTAAATATTCGCGTCTTTAGTATAGCATCCCTGTTTGTGTACTGGGCTCTCCATCCCACCCCCCCCCTCTCTCTGTTTCTCCCCCTCTCTCTCTGTCTCTCTGTCTCTCCCCATGGCCCCCCTTCCCCCCCCCCCCCTCTTTTTATTTGTATTGTCGGTAACCATAAACAGCTAGCTCAGTTCTAGGCCAACATTGGCAGACCCTCCAATCAGAACCAGGCCAGTGGTTGTGCAGACTTTGCCAGCTCTTTTCCCAAATCTCCAAGGACTGTCCGGAGTTTAGTCACTATATAGGGTTTGAGGATTTGAGAACCTTATCACAACGTGCGCATGGCGTCGGTAGCCTAGTAGTTAGGCTACCGGACTCGTAATCGTGAGATTGCGGGTTCGGGGGTTCGAGCCTCAGCTCGGTCCGACGTTGTGTCCTTTGGAAAGGCACTTTACACGAACTTCCCACTTGGCTCGGTTCTATCGGAGACGGACGTTAAACTAGGAGGTCCCGCCCCTTAAATAACCTAAAGTATATCATGTCACCATTTTTCACAACGGGTGCTCCAGTAAAACAAGTCCCGCTTCCCGTAATGTTGTTCCCCGTACTGTAACGAGTTGCGATGTCGAATGGTTAGATGTCCCTGATTGGGTGGTGAAAAGATTGGCTGGCAAGCCTGGGTTTTTGTCTTCTGTTACCGTCAACCGTTTGTTGAGCACAGTGCTTCTGTTATATCTCGCAGTCTCTCTCTTTTCTTTCTGTTGTTAGCATGATGCTTCTGTTATATCTCGCAGTCTCTCTTTTCTTTCTGTTGTAGTTGTAAGCATGATGCTCATGTAATAGGGCATATCTCACAATCTCTCTCTCTCTCTCTCTTTCTCTCTCTCTCTCTCTCACTCTCTCTCTCTCTCTCTCTCTCTCTCTCTCTCTCTCTCTCTCTCTCTCTGTGTGTGTGTGCTTTCTGTTGTAGTGTAGAACTTTAGTTGTCGTTGCTGCAAGAATTTAAAACGAAGGTAAAACTTTTTCGGGCCTTACGTTTAGGGTAAGGAAAATGTACTAACAAATAAAGAGGCGAAAGTTGGATCTGTAGAATTTCCTCGCATACTGTAGAACATACGCTAAAGTACACGGGTCTCTTCTGTTGACATCACTAGAAGTAGGAAATGAGCAGTGATAGAGAGATGAAAATTTTTTCGTGTCTGGGTTGAATAATATATCGCAGAACAATTTCTGTAGAGATATAGCGCATAAAATTTAGCTGATAAGTTGTCATATCTTTGAAAAGATCGCAGCGTTTGTATTTCTGGTAACAATTGTTCACATTTCATAAATAAAGACTGACCTTTGGGAAATGAATGTCACAACATCATATCACATCACATCATATCGCTGATTTTAAAAAAAGTACGCTCGTTGGATGTTAGAACCTTGTCATCAGTCACAAGCATTGTTCATGGAGATGGCAATCTCTGAAATAATTTCTCAATGTTGACTTGTGTCATTACCATGGGTGGTGGCCGAGGGGTCATGAGGTCGGGGGTCACAGGGTGGTGGCTGTAGGGTTGTGAGGTCGGGGGTCACGGGGTGGTGGCTGTAGGGTTGTGAGGTCGGGGGTCACGGGGTGGTGGCTGTAGGGTTGTGAGGTCGGGGGTCACCGGGTGGTGGCTGTAGGGTTGTGAGGTCGGGGGTCACGGGGTGGGGGGGTGGGGGCTCCAGCTTAGTCTGGTTAGACCTCACTATGGACACTGGGGTCTAAATGGTGTCGTTCTGGGCGTAAAAAACAGTAAGAAACCATGTAGAGAAGACAAAGTGTGTGTTGGGGATCTCCGCTCGCCGAAGGAGGTTAGGATGGCTACAAGGGGAAGACGCGGAGGCCACACCGAGAGATGGAACATTCAACAAGCTTGTTCGTCCATTTCTCTAGGAGTCCCCACTCACTCTAATACTGTCTGTCTATCCAGCCCAGGAGGGAGGGGAGGGAGGAGAAGCAGCTCTCGGAGATTAAGAAGACCCGAGACAGATGACGATGGATGGTATCTAAATTTTGTTTTACATCCGATTGGCTATTCTACTCGGGAAGTTCACCCTCCATGTGGTGCCAACAAACAGCCCGAGGTTTCAGGGGAAATGATCAGAATTCACTGTATTATTATGTTGGACAGTCCCCGTCATTTAATGCAAGAAAAATTCTGAAATTATGCAAACTGAGCCCAAAAATGTGAAATTATGCGATTCTGTTAATTTTGTCAAAGAATGATAAAGGAAAATAATCAGAAATTGTGCGAAAAATGATCAAATTTAGCTAAATTATGCAGGGTGCATAAAGCCAGGTTGGAAAACGCTTGAAAACATGCAAACCAAGCAAGTAAAGGAAACTGAAGGAATTCTCCAGCGCGATAGATGGCGAGATCGGTGAATGTTTGATGACCCATCAGGCCCACCCCCACTAGTCACAGTCCATGAGAAACAAGGCCAATGAAGGACCAAAAATAAGTAGGGGGGGGGGGCAAAAAAACCAACAACCAGCAACCCAAAGAGCTTAAGTGACCAAGTGACCAACTGACCGAGTGACCAAGTGACCGAGTGACCAAGTGACCAAGTGACCAAGGTTATCTATTAAGTCTAAGATTACTAAGAACAAACACTTTGGCAAACTGCAACAAATGCTCTCCAAATGTATCAAGTATGTAGGCTTCTCTGAGAATTTGATCTCCTCTTGAGCAATTCTTGCATTGTAATTAATTAACTAATAGATTTGATAGAGCACAATTTTTTCGTTCCTTTAAAACAAAAAAACCTCCTTTTCTATGTGAGCACTGAAGAATGGACTGTTGTTTTTGTGTCTCTGCACTTTAGGTTATTTTTTCTAATTTTGCGGTGTGTTTGAATTAATCCTTGTGACTGAAAGATTTTTTTGTACCAATAACAACTGTAACAACTTTTTGCTTGCACTTTCAATACTACTAGTTACTACTGCTGTTTATGTGTTATGAGTTTAAGGAAACAAGGAACAAGTTCTGTTGCTATCAGAAAGATCGATGTGTTTTTTGAGTTTGAGAAGTCTAGTCTTTTGACGATGTGCAATCTGTTTGTTCTGTGGCTGTTGTAGGTAGCGGGGACCGGGGAGAGACCAGATGGAGATTCCTGCCGTCTGTTGGTTGATATATAAAGTTTGGTTCTTTTGCCATTCTCAGAGAAGTTTTTTGCAGTTTTATTCTGAGGAGTTTTTGATTATTGTGTTGCAACATTTATTTCTGTGTTTCGACGAAATAGAAGGCCTAATGGGTAGCAAAATTGTGTTGGAAAGAAATGTTATGGCGTGGGTTTAAAAAAAAATTGTTTATTTGTTTGATTTAATTTTTTTTAAAGGGGGAGGGGGGGGGGGGGGGGGGGGAGAGTGCCCTGTTTTATACATGAGATTTTTAAACTCCACACAATATTATTATTTACTATCAGTATCTATATTATATCTGAACTTGTTACCCTGTCTATCACATTTTGTCCCGCGATATTTCCCCGCATGTCATTGTTTCTCTGACTTCTGCCTTAATTACCCATGAAAAGTTTCTCATTATTTCACACACGGTTCCCGTCGGTGCTGAGAGAAACGACACCGTGCGTTCATTTTGTCCGACCGGCCCCAGCAATAGGTCATCTCCTCCGTCGGTCCAGACATTTCTCTCTGTTGGTTCGACTTTCCTCCCAGCACAAGTCCTCTGGAAACACAACCTGCCATGATGGACTTCTATCTTTTACTTCTTCCTCATCGCAGTATTTATCCGGAGATGTCTCCGACGGAGCTAGACCAATCAAAATGCTTTGTGCTTCTGGAGCAAGTGAAAAAAAATCTGGGGGGGGGTTACAGGGGGAATTTGATATTTTGCAGTTAGGTTTGAAATTTTCTTGAAAATAAAAATTGATTTGCGGCAGTTTTAGTGGCTAAATGTGTGATCTGCAGCAAACAATACGCAGTTTGACCCTCCAAAGCAGTGCATCTGTGTGCGGGAGTATGTCTCCGAATAGTTCCTGAGTACTCTCCTGAGACGTCTCCGAATATCTTCTGCCCTTCTCCTCCATCTTCTATTGGCCTTTGTGAGACTGCCAGCAGTTTTTTGTTACCAAAGGAAAGACGTGAGAACTTTGCTCAAGCAAGCCATTTTGTCAGAACCCTGTCCTGTCGACAGTTCCTTGTTGTTATGGCGACCGTATTATCCTCGTTTTCTACCTGAACTATATATATACGCCGACATGTTCCTCGTGTTATAGTAGAGCATACCTTGTCCTTGATTCTAATCATAGTCTTAATCTTATTCAGTCTTTATCAATTAAAATTTTTTTTTTATGTTGATTTTTTTTTCTCACCTGCTTGACATTGAGTTGTTTCCTCCCATACCATGGTGTAGCTAATTTGTTTTCTACTTATCAACAGTTTTGAATACAACTTTTCTCTATTAACTGGTAACTCGTTGGACTTGGACTTTGTGGTTTTGTGTACCTGTCTGTGTGTCTGGTTTGGTGTTTCTAACATCTGTATCTCACATGTTGCATTAAACGAGTGTTTGTGGGTGCTTGATGGGTGCTCTGGTGTGGTTTGCTCCTTTTTTCCTGTCAAACATCTATCGTCCTTATCTCTCCTCCTTTTTTGTGTTTGTTACTCTCTTGTAACACATCTATTCTTCGGCACTTATGATCTTATTGTGTTGCAAGTGCCATAAGACTTATACTAAAACTAAGAACTAACATCTGTATCCGACTTGTTGCATTAAGGAGTGTCTGCATATCTGTGTGTTGTAGTGGCACGTTTGTGGTCTAAGGGTGCTGTCACACTGTGGTTTAGTCTAAGGGTGCTGTCACACTGTGTGGTGTAGTCTAAGGGTGCTGTTACACTGTGTGGTGTAGTCTAAGGGTGCTGTCACACTGGCTGTGTGGTGTAGTCTAAGGGTGCTGTCACACTGTGTGGTGTAGTCTAAGGGTACTGTCACACTGTGTGGTTTAGTCTAAGGGTGCTGTCACACTGGCTGTGTGGTTTAGTCTAAGGGTGCTGTCACACTGGGTGGTATAGTCTAAGGGTGCTGTCACACTGTGTGGTGTAGTCTAAGGGTGCTGTCACACTGTGTGGCGTAGTCTAAGGGTGCTGTCACACTGTGTGGTTTAGTCTAAGGGTGCTGTCACACTGGCTGTGTGGTTTAGTCTAAGGGTGCTGTCACACTGGGTGGTATAGTCTAAGGGTGCTGTCACACTGTGTGGTGTAGTCTAAGGGTGCTGTCACACTGGCTGTGTGGTGTAGTCTAAGGGTGCTGTCACACTGTGGTGTAGTCTAAGGGTGCTGTCACACTGGCTGTGTGGTGTAGTCTAAGGGTGCTGTCACACTGTGTGGTTTAGTCTAAGGGTGCTGTCACACTGGCTGTGTGGTGTAGTCTAAGGGTGCTGTCACACTGTGTAGTGTAGTCTAAGGGTGCTGTCACACTGTGTGGTTTGTCTAAGGATAGGCCTACCGTCACACTGGCTGTGGTTTAGTGACTACAATAATGGCTACAGGTACTGCCATTCTGTGTTAGTAGTGTGACATCCATGCCTCTGAAAATTACAGGAGGCTTTCCGCTGGGGAATTTTATTTTTAGCGAGAAGTTTACGACATTTGCAACATAAATAGGTCATATAAGTGGCAAAAATTTGAGGAGTTCTGATCCGAGAGACTAAGATACGAAAGAAAAAAAAAGAATGAAGAGAGATTTAAAGGATGATAGATGTTTGATAGGAAATAGGAGCAAACCACACTAGAGCACCCGCTAACCACTCAATTATTGTGTCGATATCCCCCTCTTTATACAAACACAAAAAGTGGGTGAATGACAGGTGCTGTGATTTGCTCCTTTTTCCAATCCAGCATGTGATGTCCTTATCTCTCTTCCCTCTTTTCTTTGGATGTCACTCTTTTTTGTTTTTGTAAAGTGTTTTACGGCGCTCGCAACTGCATAGGTCATATGAGCACGCGGGACACACCTAATATTTTCAGTTGGTAGGAAATTTTGAATTTTGCCCGGGTGGCGGCCGAAGCCTACTCTTATCGATTTTAGACCACCAAGGGATCTTTAACGTTCGCAACTTGCACACGGGCCCTCCGAGATTTTTCGCCCTTGTCCGGGAAGGCTAGGTGTAGATCTTTCCTACCAGAAGATCAGGGGTGTGGCAGAAAGACAGCAGTAAAGTGTCACTCTCTAAAAACACTGTAAATCTTCTGCACTTATATGAACTATTTGTGTTGCAAGTGCTGTAAAACTCTTTCTAATTTAATGTAAAAAACTAAAACAAGACAAGTGTCCTAATATAATACAATACAATGTGTTTATTTCATGTGTCGGTACATTGGATCTCAGTCCAGGCTTATCTACAATATAGTACAACAAGTTTCAACAGTGACAAACAAGTCTCAGTAGCCACGTATCTCTCGACCAAACTGGCAAATCCTGAGCCAGAACAGACTGACAGACGCACAGACAGACAAACTGACAGACGCACAGACTGACAGACACAAAGACTGACAGACGCACAGACTGACAGACACACAGACTGACAGCGACAGACAGACTATGATGGAAGACCAAAAAGACAATGCCTCAAACTCTTTGGCGACATAATATATGTCATCACACATCACTTTTCCAAGTGGCGTATTGCAGTCTTACAATGAGCAGTCAAAAAACACTTAACGCCTCAAACTTTTCGGTGACGGACTATCTGGCATGCACATCGAGAACACGTACGTAAACAAGCACACACAAAGCACGCACAAACACAAAACAAACAAATGTTCAGGTCCGAAATGTTTTCTGATAAAATACATTACATTATATTCTTTGTATTTCAAACATGTACAAATACGCAGTGAAAATTTGTACGTAACGCCAAAATTTCTGCATCCCGCCGATATTGCAGTTCGTGCTAGACTGTAATACTGTAATGATATTTTGTGAATGTTTCCCCCCCCAGCCACACAACTTAGATCATGTAAGAGGCGGGCTGCTTCGAGAATGCCTGTCTGGGTCAAACTAGTTTGTCAGGGATACTGTATCCTCCTACTTCTAGCAGAAAGATTAAGGTACTCGATAAAATAATTATATTATCGTACTCGTACTAATGACTTCCCTTCTGTGGAATCTATCTCGTATCTTCTGAGAGAGCATGGGTGAAGAGCTAAACCATTACACCAGAGACGCTGGTCATTCCTGTCGACCCCACGAAGACTGCCTTAGTGCAAGTCTCCGCTGTTTGCCATTTTGAAAAATGACGTCGTAACAACTCACACTGAGTGGGCGACTGGGGAATATGGGTTCCTTAAGACTGACTCTAAGAGTAGTTGAACAGAAGGCTGTAGATCATGAATGAGCCATGCAAGTGTGTCCGGGTCACAAGATGGATTATCAAGAGGTTCCGGATATCTCGCGAGCCGCCAAGAATTGAGGGAAATCACCAGTTGAAGTTCCCAAGCTCTCAAAAGAGAGACTAAAACTAAATATTACGGTAGGTCTATTGCTACTGACTGGGCTGGAAATCATTGGTTTTGATCTTCAAGAACGACAAATTTTGTTGTATTTTTTATCATTCATTAATTCACTGCAGGCCGTAGGCCTACTCATGATTAATTATTACTACATCTTGTACTAGGTCAATTGCAGGTGGTCGCGCGCGCTCATATGACCTTACGCAGTTGCGAGCGCCGTAAAACCCCATACTGAATTAAAAAATTGCAGGTGGTACTTAAATTAAATTGCTGGTTGTTTGGATTTAGTCTGCAGGCCTTAGTTAGTTTGCTGTAGATCTTTTCTTGTCTTTTACAGAACGTGACAGGAGCCAAACAACTCGTTTATTTCTCAAGAGATATTTTTTTCCTTCAAATAAGATCTATTATCTTGAGGTATGTACCGCAACTTTGAACTTGCTAAAAAACCCACTGTTTTGTCAGTTCAACTTCTGCTTTACACACAGACGACATTTTCCACCGTATTTGATGGCTGAAGGTTCAAAGGTTTGGAGCCTCAAAGGGTAAAAGGAGCGTGAAATTCACGTTTTTTAAACAAAATATTCCACGTATAGGACACAGGTGACCAAAGTAATCCCCCTGAAATAGATCAGAATCAAAATATGTGGCATCATGATGAAATCGGGCACTCGTTAAAATTAAAAGAAGATGAAATCAAAGAAACCAAAACCGTTCCTCCCATTTGGAAATTTTTATCCATTTTTTTCGGTTTTGTTCAACCACTTATAATAAAAGCCTATGCAATTCTTAAGGGGATCCACTGGTCAGATCAGTAAAAATTTTGAAAAAATATCAGTTTTCGGCTTTTGAAGTATCTTAATTGATATCAATATCAAGGATCCATCTTTAAAAGCCTAATTCCTTTATGAAACTTATAAATAGCTGGAAAATGCATTTAAGAGAGGCAGCAATGTAGGAAAATCTTCACCAAAAATTTTCTCTCTTTGCAGTTTTCTCAGAATTGTTGATCTGACCAGGTTGCAACACTATATTGAGTAGATCTCAGAAAGTTACTGTCAGAATTGTTTCACATTTGGACACAATCTTTTATACACATTTCTCTATAACTTTACAGGAGCATTTTTGCTGTTTATGGTACACATTTGGAGTTTTAGGCCTGTTTTATTTGACAAAATCTTAAAACATTGGAGACCTGAATGTGGTGCATAACAAGGACTGTAAGGCTCACAAGTCAGTACAGAAAATTCAAATTTGGCTCAGTAAGGTTGTTCTACCTACCAACAGTAATCGCCATGCCAAATAGTAGGCTTCTATCTTGATGAGTGTTGATGATTGACAAAATATAAAATTGGTTTTAAAAATGCTGAATCAATCCTTTATTTTTGATGGCTCGAGATTATTATGGCTAAAATCTTGAATTTTTTGCTTGGTAACCTTTTTTTGTACTGTCACCGCCTTTGATGCAGAAAAGCAAGCATTAGACCAAAAACTATAGCATTTGGGTGTTGACCATAGCTACACCCCCTTAAAACATATTTTTTATTTAGATTTCTCTGAAAAATATTGAACAAAGACAAAAGCACCATTTATAACTACAAATGATGAGTGCCTGATTCCACCAAGTCATGACACAAGTACCGTACTGTATATTATATATCAGGTATGCTGTCAAGTCCACAGCGGAGAAACCCCCCAAAAGTTCCTCGGATCTAGCTCGCTTCATTTCAGTTAATCTGTCCAGCAAATTTAGTTATAAGCCAATCACTTCTCAGATTTTCATTGTAATGTTTCTACAATTTACAGGTACAATTTTTCTTGTAGAAATATATCAAGTGATCTTATGTTCTCGTCTTTCAAGACTTGTGAAGATTTTTTTGAAAGAGGAGGCTTCTCAGCAATCAGATCTTTAGTTTGTGGGGAAAAAAATCATCACATCAAATTGTTTTATTCCTATATCCTGAACGTTTAAAATATTTCAGAAAGTATGAAACGGATAAAACAAAACAGTCAAACTCCCTTAAAGTTGGACACTGGAATGATTTACAAATTATGAGCTTTCAGTACTTTCATCTTCCCAGTCAATGGGACTCGCTGAGGTAAAAAAACAACCAGACAATGTGGAAGACGGTGCGTTTGGCGACTCTTGTGCTATTTTTGGCGGTAGAATGAAGTACTGTAGCTTGTTCACTTTCGTCTGACCGTGGTTAAAATAAGACAAAATGAAATTGCTCTTAATTAATCATTTAATCTTCTCATCTCTTTGCATTCGGGTCTAAATGTTTGATGACCAACAGAAATTAAAATCCCCCATCATTATAAAGATCACACAAACTAAGCTTCGGTCACGTTTTCTTTGGTATTTATAATAATAGCCTAAAGTGAGTTTTTAAAAAAAAAATAGAGGATTTACAGCACATAGATCTATATACACCTAAAACATGAAAAAGTTGACTATTTTCCTCATTACCACACTCTAACTTATGCCTTAGAATAGAAACACGATTCAAAAGACGGGGAGATTTATTTTTTAGACTCACGTGGCAATGTCTAGACAGTCGGGGGATGAAATCTACAAGTTTTCACTGAAATGTGGGGTAGGCTAGGATGGTGTTGCTGTCTCAAAATTAGAAATTGACGGCTAGGTTACTGGTAATTTATTTTAGTGATCGTGAGTAAGCATCCAAAGAGCAGTTTTTTTTATATAAAGCCTTAAGAGAAAAATGTTATTACTGGATCAAAATGTTTTTGTTTTTTGTTTGGTCGCTGGCCATCAGAAGTGCCATGTAAAGTTATATGGGCATGGGCAAATCAATAAGTGAGCGATCATTTTTTTAAAGCGGAAAGACGAAAGTGAACGAGCTATAGTTACTAATGTTGTAGAATTAGACATGAACGTTGTAGACACAAATATGACGGGAAATCAAATCATCGTAGAAAGTTTTTTGTACAGCTTCTCAAGTTCGGACGGACGAGGGGTTAAAAAAAAAATACAATAATATATATATTAGATTTGCCAATTTTTTTTATCACAAAGGTAACGAAGATATATATTATAAAGAGTAACACATTAGCAAAAACTTCAAATAATATATATTTATATATATATAATAAAATTTTATATACACAATAAAATGCTCCTGAACACTACAATGAAGGTATACCTTACTCTCCCAAAATAGGTCAATTGTCAAAGCAGTAGTATATTATTACTTTAGCAAAATAGAATCTTTCACATGCGGAAACATTTAGCAATACAAAGCAACGAGTAAAGTGTAGTGTATACAACAACAGTAGAAGTGACCATGGACCCAATGCTCAACAAATACCACAGAAGTTTCTGCTTATGGACGGAAAGTTCAACAAATATGACAACAGTATTGTCCACGGATAGAATGTTCAACAAATATGACAACAGTATTGTCCACGGATAGAATGTTCAACAAAATATGACAACAGTATTGTCCACGGATAGAAAGTTCAACAAACACAATAACAGTATTGTCCACGGATAGAAAGTTCAACAAACGTAAATACAGTATTGTCTGCGGATGCGATGTTCAACACACAAACAACAATGTACGACGACTGAATGTTCAACAGAAACAACAGTCGTATGTATGTCTGTGGATGCGATGTTCAACAAATACCACAGTAGTATGTATGTCTGTGTATGCAATGTTACAATATAGACCAGAGATATTCACAAACACAAGCCTTTGTGTTCACTTACAGTACAGACAAAAGATATTCATAAACACGCCAAGTGTATGTTTACACTGTATAGACAAAGTATAGACAAATAAAGATATTCACAAACACGCACATGTACATTTACCTTACGTACTGTACAGACCAAATGTGTGACAAACACACAGACAAACAAGCACAAATAAACAAATGTTTACCACTAGCACAGACCAGAAATATGGTGACAAACACACACACCACTGGCACTGACCAGATGGTGACAAACACAGACCACTGGCACTGACCAGATGGTGACAAACACACAGACCACTGGCACTGACCAGATGGTGACAAACACACAGACCACTGGCACTGACCAGATGGTGACAAACAAACACACCACTGGCACTGACCAGATGGTGACAAACACACACACCACTGGCACTGACCAGATGGTGACAAACACACAGACCACTGGCACTGACCAGATGGTGACAAACACACAGACCACTGGCACTGACCAGATGGTGACAAACACACAGACCACTGGCACTGACCAGATGGTGACAAACACACACACCACTGGCACTGACCAGATGGTGACAAACACACACACCACTGGCACTGACCAGATATATGGTGACAAACACACAGACCACTGGCACAGACCAAAGATATCACAGTCACAAGAGAGTCCTACATGACGTACAGTTTCTCCATGCAATATTTCTACAAGTGGATTTCCCACCTATCTTTCTTGTCAAACACAAACTTTTGATTTTGACATAGGTCACAGTCTGCTGCATGATAGTCTCACAAAAAAGATGACCAAACCAAAAACCTGAAAAGCTACAAAAACATAACATAGTCTAGCATGTAGCCTACATAGTGAATACGTAGCTTACATGGCAAAATATGCACAAATAGTGAACACACACATAGCGTGTCATAGCATGAACACACACATAGCGTGTCATAGCATGAACACACACATAGCGTGTCATAGCAAAACATGCACACATAGCGAAGTATGCACATAGTTAATAGTAATCAGATTTTCAGATACCATTTAAAAAAAAATAGCATTCATTCTTTGTATTTGTAACACGGACATTGCAAAATTTGTACATGAAAAGATTTCGGCTTCCCAACAGTTTAGCTATGTGTGTGCTGGACTGTGTTATATCATACTAGCTGAGTACCCCGTTCGATGAACGGACTCAAAATAATCTATCGTCAAGTTACTGTGGAACCAGTGCACACTGCTTGTGAACGGAACTCTCACTTGTTTACAATGGCGTCTTAGAAGACAGACTTTCCCAAGATTAGATCTAAACGAAACTAATGAAAAGCTGAAAATTATACCACAGCGACTTCAGACTCCTCAATGTATAACTGTGCACCCTTTAAATGATTCTGAATCATTGTTAATATTTTCAAATTCGAAAGTTAAGTGGTTCGGAAGTTTTAGGCGACCAAAGTGACAAACTTTCACAAATATAATATATTATATGTGATATCAATAGTTGGCACCTTCCTGAAAAATATATGCTGACAGATACATATTTATATATATGTTAATGTTAATATACTTTAAGTACAAGCCGTGAGGGCAAAATTTCACAAGAGAGAGAAAAAAATTGTTTCATTCCTAACAAGAGTACCCACACTGTTTTGTTTTTTAAATTGCTTTTTTTCAATATTTCTGTCCCGCGAGGTTTTATGCACCCCGCATAATTTAGCAAAATTTGATCATTTTTTGCATAATTTCTGATTATTTTCCTTTATCATTCTTTGAAAAAAAATTAACAGACTTGCATAATTTCACATTTTTGGGCTCAGTTTGCATAATTTCAGAATTTTTCTTGCTTAAAACGACGGGGACAGATATTTAGAATCTGAATTTTGACAAAATAATTCTTGAGCGCACGCAATCCATACCGCAGTCAGAGAAACGGCTATTTTTTTTTTAATTTCAAAATTTTTGGCTTTGTACGTAATAACAGCTTGACAGTGATATAAAAACTAGTCAACATTTTGTCACTGTTGAAGAAGGAGGAAATACTCACAGAACTACACAAACACAGGGAGGAGGAAATACTCACAGAACTACACAAACACAGGAAGCAAAGAGGAACTGAAGCAAAAGAATGAAGTACCATTCTCTCTCTCTCTCTCTCTGTCTCTGTCTGTCTGTCTGTCTGTCTGTCTGTCTGTCTGTCTGTCTGTCTCTCTCTCTTCCTCCCCCCCCCTCTCTCTCTCTCTCTCTCTCTCTTCCTCCCCCCCCTCTCTCTCTCTCTCTCTCTCTTTCTCCCTCTCTGTCTCTCTCTGTCTGTCTGTTTGTCTGTCTGTCTCTCTCTCTCTATCTCTCTCTCTCTCTGTGTCTGTCTGTCTGTCTCTCCCCCCCCCCCCTCTCTCTCTCAGCTATACTGTCCATTGCAAAAAAAAAACCCAAAAAATAAAACTTAGATACATCAAAATGCTGGATATAAATCAGATCCATAAAACTTTAAATAATAGTAATGATACATCACTGGATAAGATACGGTACAGAAACATTTGAGAAACTTCAACTAAAATAAATATTTACACTACGGCAAATAAAAAGCGGGAAACTCAGACATGACGCAAAAGCCCCAGCTTACAATTAAGATCATCGCCAACCACTTCCTGTCAGTTTTTGACGATATTGTCCGTATGATAATATAGAACAAGAATACATAATGATAATGTATACCATTGCTGCATAATGATAATGTCGCACTGTCGCTGCAACACGACACAAGCACTGATTATGGCAGGCACAGGAAGCAGGACGGCCATTTAATGGAAAGTAACGCACGTAATGCTGGGATGATGACCTGAATAACAATCTGAGCAGTAATAAATCCATTCTTCACCTTTAGAAAAAAAATTGGGGTTTTTTTTCATTAAAGGAAGGTCGCATCTGACAAAAACAGAACAAAAAATGGCTCTATCACCACTAAGTATTTTTTCAGTGGGTCATGACCCCTTCCCTATGTATCCCACTTTTCTTAAAACAGCCCAATACTACTTTGGAATGAGGAACCAAAACACCAAAAAAAACCCAGTGAAAAAAGTCCAAAATGTAGTACACTTTCCATGAAAAGATTCAAGATGATTAAAAAAAAATATTGGTAAAATTTTGTTTTTCCACACGAAAAAGCCAGAAGGAGAAAATTCCAACATTTGCAAGGCATCAGTCGGTATGCAGAAATGCTGAAGTTAGAAATACCAAAAAAGGAGAAAATCAGCAGAAAATCTGGCAGCAAAAAGTGAGTGGACAGATAAGACTTTATGTTGAAATCAGGCACTCATCAAAATAATGACATTTTTAAAAAGGTCAACATTTTTCTGCCTGTTTGGAAACTTTTATGAAATGTTTTGTTTTGGCTTTAAGATGACACCAATAACTCCATATGCCCAAAAAGTGACCAGCCCCTGATTCCACCACATCGTGACACACAAATATAATATATATA
>NW_004798315.1:148302-150802 GCF_000002075.1 Aplysia californica | reverse complement strand
ACCCAGAGAAAGGTACCAAAAGTCGCCCCAGACAGTTTCGAGCTACAGGCTGATATTATAGTGATAATGACAAAAATCACTTTTTAGATCCAAATGTGTTTCCATAAAAAAATGATTGATCCACCATTTTTTTTTACTATGTGCTCTGAGGGTTTTCATTGATTTGACTTCTAAATATTTTATTTTGAATTATTTAGAGGGGAGGGTATAACAAAAACGTATAATGAAAACTGCTTTTGAAACGTGCTAAAATCTATTCTTGAAGCACGTTTTCTCTTCCCTGCTATGTTTTACTATTTAATTCCATTCATGATATTGATGTGAATGCCAAATTGAAAATGAATTTTCCAGGAATAATAGATACATTTAAAAAATCATTTTTTCTTAAAAACTTTTGTATGTGTTCTCACGTTTGTTAAACTAAAAGCTCATTTTCTCAAAATGCGCGCTCATATGACCTTAGCAGTTGCAAGCGCCGTAAAACCCTATACTACTACTACTACTACAACTTTCTAAAAATTATATTTTTATACTCTACCTCGCAAAACGTGCAATATCTCAAAAACTACTTGACATGTCAAAAAAATCCAAAGACTCCTGTGTTCAGCATTGAATTCTCTATAAGGTACAACTCCAACTAAAAATGGTCAAAATCCCACTTTTGGTACACACACAATTTAGGAGGCCGGCAGCTGTAAGCCTGGCTGTCGGGGTCAAGGTCAGTATATCACGGCAGAAAGATGGAGATATTCGATAAATATCCTCCACACATGCGAACTGATCTCCCATCTTCCTCGTGCAACAGCTAAGTGCCAAACAACTACACCATAGAACCAAGTTTTTAGGGAAGGAAACGAAAACTGTGTATTATCTTTCGCTTCAGAAACGACTTAGTTTAGTTTAAGTAGTAAGAGTTTCACAGCACTTGTAACACAAAAGGTCATACAAGTGCTGAAGGTTAAAATATGGTGTTACTGGAGAATAACATACATAGAAAAGAAGGAGGGGAGATAAGGAAGACGTTTGATGGGAAAGAGGGAACAAACCATATCAGAGCACCCGTCAACTAAACCCACAGAAACGACACCTACAACTTTTGCTTTCATATATTGGGGGGCAAAAAATGTTTAAGTTTGAAAGGGTAACAACGTGCTATATGACAAACACACCTTCAAAATCTGTGTGTTAAAAAAATGAAATGTACGGTTTTGATGCTGATTTCAAATACATGTAATCAAATTTGGAAGAAAATATAATATTGTATTGTTTTAACATTGTTTCGAAACAATCTGATTTTGAAAGAAATAAATTGTATATTTTTAATTACTGAAAAAAAAAAAGATTCTACCACTTTTGAACAATCTGATTAAAAAAAAAAAAATTTATGCTTTCCAACAATATGACTCTAGATCTATGTACTGTGCATCATAGCCCAACACCAACATATCGAGAAAAAAAAGATAACAAAAACTAAAACAACAAACATGCTTTAAATTCTTCATGCAGTCAAGACAGAAGACGTCTGGCCATTTTTTAAATGTGTAACTAGAACCAATCCAAAAAGACACATTTGTGAGACGTGCTGACAAAATAAGTTACTTCTCAGATTTTAGTCTTACGGAAATTGATACATCAACTTTTTAGGTGAAGTTTGTACAATTTGTAAGTGTAGTATGGAAGAATAAAAGACAAGGGTAGACAAGAACAAAATAGCATCAATAAAAAATCAATAAGTCAGACCCCAGTGTAGATTTTTGGCCAATATCTCCATTCTTGGATTGCGAAAACTAACTCATTTTGTCAGCACACCTCACATTTGTGTGAAACATTGGTGAAATCAGACACTCGTTTAATCAATGAAATCACAGAAACTGACATAACTCCGCCTGCTGGGGCAAATTTTATTGAATCTATTTTATTATTCTGTATATTTTTTTTTTAGCTCAACATTTTTAACGTCTATTTAAAAAGAAATTTGCGTGCGAGTTTAACTGAAATCCTAGAGTAAATGTACAAAAAAATAAATTTTCAGTTTCCAAGGAAACTCAAGTAATAGAAGTCATCAAACCTTGACGGCCATTTTCTCGACCTCGACCTTCTTCAAGGGCAGATATTTCAGCTTCTATTCAAGATAGATCGGGCTTTCTTTTCATCAGAAGTAAGACAAATAAACAAGCTTTAACAAGATACCAGTAACTATAAGCCTGTATATTCAGAAATTGACGAGCACCTGATTCCCCAGGGTCATGACACATTTATTTCTAAATATAGTTTGACAACATTAAACCCCCTCACCCAAAAAATCTATTTCTAAATATGGTTTGACAACATTAAACCCCCTCACCCAAAAAATCTATTTCTAAATATGGTTTGACAACATTAAACCCCCTCACCCAAAAAATCTATTTCTAAATATGATTTGACAGTTACAACAGAAACAACCACCCAGAAAGTCGTGAGATCACTCTAAGTGCTGAAATATCACTACCTCGTCGCCCCC
>NW_004798315.1:146139-148014 GCF_000002075.1 Aplysia californica | reverse complement strand
CACGTTAGGCGCTGAAATGACTGCAACCCCCCCCCCTCTTTAAATAACAAAAGTTGTGAGAATAGGTGAGGTGCAGAAGTGACCCAGACATATCCAAGAGAGAGTAGTGAGAGCGGGTGAGGTGCGACACAAAATACAAACCAGTGCGCAGAGTTACAACATGCTCCTCCTCCTCCTCCTCGTTATCCCCGTCTTCACCTGTGGAGGAGTAGATCTTGGCGCCACTGGGCGTGGTGAAGTACCCGCGCGCCGCCAGCTGCTGCCTCATGCCCTGCGCGCTGTAGCGGGACGGAACGTAGTAGTCGTACATGGCCGCCGTCTGCTCGTCCATCGCCCCGCCCACTGACACGCCCCCGGGTTGGGTGGATGGGAGGGCGGACTCAGGGGTCGCTAGTGCTGGGTCAGAGCCAGTCTGTTGTGGGGCACACAGGGGGTCGTAGAGGTCACATAGAGGTCAGATAGAGGTCACATAGAGGTCACATAGGTCACAACACAAAGCAGCATGATAAACAATATTCAAATATTTCATCATGGCACTAAGCGACCGAATTTGACAGAACTTAAATTGTGACTTTTAAAAAACAAATGCATTTCAGATCATTTGGAAAGTGGGCTTCTGACCCTGCCTGTCAGGGCCAACCCTGGCTAAAAGGGATATATACAACATCCCAGCAGAAAGACACAGATACTCAATTATATTTCTCCCCACATCAGAATTGAACTCCGGTCTCCTGCGTACGTCACAAAGTGCCTACCTGCCACACCACAGATGCCGGCGGTGTTAGATTTTTGAGGTTTTTGTTTTAATTCAATTTTAGGAAATTTTACAGCACTTTGCGACCTCAGTGCTTTCTGTTCATATCTCCACTTTTTTAACAGTGAAAGTGTGACATCTTCTTAAGCTCACTCTTTGTTATGAACTATTTTCACTGTTATTAAAAATGGAGATACGACAAGAAAGCGCTGGGGTGGCGACTTGCGACACCAATAAGTTAAATAAATGTCCAAGAATTGAGGCGTCACTAGAGAGTAAAAAATTAAAACAACAAAGACTGAGAAAGAAAAAAACCAAAAACAACAACAACCCCCCCCCCCCCCTAAAAAAAACAGGACAATCCTCACATGTGCATCTCCTCTAGCCCTTCTGTCCATCCGTTTCTGCCGCAGTCTGTTCTTCACGTTCTCCCTCGTGTTCCTCTCCCCCCCTCGGGTATTCCTCGGGTTATCCGCGTAAGCGTCGGCAGCCGCGTAGCCCAGCGGTATGTCCCCACCGTCGTACTGTCGGTTCTGGGGCAGAGTCCAGTACCACTCGTCCCACTCGCGCTCACGGCCGCCCGAGAACGAGTTGGCTCGCCGTCTGGGCATGCGCATGAACCCGTAGGGGTCGTCGAAGGGGTCGTAGTACTCAGGCTCCTGCCGCCCGTTCTGCACCGCCCCCGGGGGTTGGGAGGGAGGGGGAGGGGGCGGGGGCTGGTAGGCGGGCTGAGGGGGAGGGGCGGGTGGTCGTTGGGAAGCTTTCTCGTTCGCTTGAGCGACACCTTCCTTCAGTCGCTCTATCTCGTCTTGGAGGGCTTTGAGCCGGTTGCTGAAATCATTGAATGAAATATGGTAAGATGAGATCACAGAACAGAACAGAAAAGATCAGAACATAAAATAACAGAACAGAACAGAATAGAAAATAACAGAACAGAATAGAAAATAACAGGACAGAAAATAACAGAACAGAATAGAAAATAACAGAACAGAAAATGACAGAACAGAACAGAATAGAAAATAACAGAACGGAAAATGACAGAACAGAACAGAATAGAAAATAACGGAACAGAACAGAATAGAAAATAACAGAACAGAATAGAAAATAACAGAACAGAAAAT
>NW_004798315.1:141687-145186 GCF_000002075.1 Aplysia californica | reverse complement strand
AAACAGACACACACACACACACACACACATTCACACACACACACAAACACACACACACAGACACACACACAAACAAACACAAACACACACACACACACACACATACACACACACACACACATACACATACACACACACACACACACACAGGTCTGTGATAAAGTCATGCTTGTGGTTGAAAGATGCATCTGATGTGGTACATGTATTATAGTCAGCTTCATTTTACTCTTCCTGAAATTTTTGTTTCCCAAAGGGGGATATAAACATGTTCTCATGCACAGTAGAATTGTAAATGGGCTGATTTATCAATGTCATGCTCACACTGTGCAGGAACAACAGGGGGGGAACTGCTGCTTTTTCTTTCCTCATCGTTACTATTGTCATTTTTCTTCTACTTCTTTTGTATGTTTGTCACTCTCTTGTGAACTGCTATTTCCGGGGTGCCTTGATAGTCGAAGCAGACTTTGTGTTGTTGAAGCTAGAGAGGTGAGCAGAGTAAGTCTGATTCCCCGTTTGGACTTCTCTGTTGACATCCACCCCTTGGCGCTCATATGACCTTATGCAGTTGCGAGCGCCGTAAAATCTTACTAAAATGAAATTGTTTAATGGAAAGTAATATAAAGTAAATTCTATGTATATCTACATGTGTTTTTACCATTTCTGTACAGCATATAAAAATGTCCCATTAATGTCCCACTGGGACATCTGAGTACCATCGTATCACATCGTATCACATTTTATCTTATAAATTAATACTTATTGATAAAAAAGCAATAATGTTTAAAAGTGATGATGATGATGACGACAATGATGACGACGATGATGATGACGATGATGGTGATAATGATGATGACGATGATAACAATGATGATGATGATGATAATATTAATGATGATGATGATGACTGAATCAACCAGCAATGTTGGGGACAACCACTCTGTTCACCATCCTCCCCCCCTCCCCCACTCCCCGGAGTCATCACCTGTTGGTGCTGGACGCCCTCGTGACACTGGAGCCCACCTCGACGTCCGACGACGCGGCGCTGCGAGACTCGTACTCCTTGACCCGCTCAGCGATCTCCGTGTTGTACGAGTCGCCAGGCAGGACCAGCGGCGGTTCTCTCCCCCTGCCCTGCCGAGACCTGGGTCTGTCTGCCGGCGGGCCTTGTCGCTGTCTGAAACACCGAGAAGATCGTGTGTGTGTGAGTGGGGTTTTTGTTTAGTTTTAGTAAGAGTTTTACGGCACTTGCAACACAATAAGGTCATACAAATGCCGAAGATTAGAGGTGTTACAAAAGAGTTTCAAACACAAAAAAAGAAGGAGGGGAGATAAAGGCGATAGATGTTTGATAGGAAAGAAGGAGAAAACCACATCAGAGCAGCCGCCAACCACCCACTGTGAGAGTGTGTGTTTGTGAGAGTGAATGTATGCGTGTGTGAGTGTGTGTGTGTGAGTGTGTGTGTGTGTGTATATAGTATGTGTGTGTGAGTGTATGTGTGTGTGTGTATGTGTGTGTGTGTATGTGTGTGTGTGTATGTGTGTGTGTGTCAATACAACCCTACGTGACACACAATAAGGCCTTTGTGCGGACAGGAGATTTGTTCTAAGTTCAGTTTTTGTAAGAGTTTTACATCCACAAAGCGCTTAGTTCCTCCTGAGGCCAACATTTGGTATACAAGAGAAGAGACAACATACGACCAGAAGATAAGAGTGCGATGAATGACCCAAAAAAACCCACCAAAAAACCCAGCTTCAGACAGCAGTCTGTTTATGTTTTAGTAGAGGTTTTACGGCGTTCGCAACTGCATAATAATAATAATAATAAAAATAATAATAATAATAATAACAATAATAACAATAATAATGATAATAATAACAATAATAATAACAACAATAAGAACAATAATTGCACTCATATAGCGCATAGCCACACTATCTATCTATGACCCTACCTAAGCCCCGCCCCCTCAGGCTCGTCCTGCCTGTCAATCTCCGCCCCCCTCCTGTGGCTCCGCCCACTGGCTCCGCTGTCCCGCCTCTCCCTGGTGCGGAAGAGGTCGGTGGTGGGCGACCCGCGACTGCTGGGGCGGGGCGGGGGTGGGGGGGACTTGAGGCGCTTGCGTTGAGTTGTCTCCTCTTTGTCTGACGTCTGCAAGGACTCTGATTGGCTCTGCCTGTGCCTGGAGAGAGAAACATGTATAAAAATTATATTTGTGAAAGTGCGTCTCTTTGGTCGCCTAAAACTTCCGAACCACTTAACTTTCGAATTTGAAAAAAACTAACGGTGGTTCAGAATCATTCAAAGGGTGCACAGTTATATTGATGAGTCTGAAGTCACTGTAGTTTAATTTTCAGTTTTTCATTAGTTTTGTTTAGATCTAAACTTGGGAAAGTCCGTCTTCAAAGACGCCATTGCAAACAAGTGAGACTTCCGCTCAAAAAAGAGTGTGCACACTGATCCCACAATGACTTGACGATCGATTCTTTTGAGTCCGTTCATCGAACGGGGTACCCAGCTAGTATATTCTACTAGCTGGGCCCCCTTTCGATGAAAGGAATGATCGGCGGTGCCTTTACGTTCTTATACTAACCGTTCTCTGACCGTCTAGGCCGGTGCTTTAATATCAACTAAAAGTCATTGGCCTACTATATTTACACTCTACTGGAATGGGGCAATACATCTTGAAAGATGCAAAAAATTAGAAGGTCTAGATCTATACTCTCAAAACAAAATGCGCCCCGCGAAATATCACTTCCGGGTTTTCTAAAATTACAGAGACAGAAGCGTCTGCCTACAAAAGCGATTGGCGAAATAAAGAAATTTAGCTTTTTGCAGCAAAACTGTCTCAAAACTGAAAAAAACCAAGAGCGCCATGCTCTGGAGAATACTTTAAAGAATTTTTTGGCAAACACCGCATGTCGATCGATGCAGCCATTAAAAAGCCTTTTGAATAGCAACATTCGGCCACCACAAATAGATAATAGATTACGTGAGGCGTGGAAAGAAACAGTATAATGTGTTATATTGCTATCAAATTAAAGTCTGTTTAATTTTCTTGAACTTGGTGGAAAAATTGTTGATCTATCGTGAATAGAAGTCGAGATATGTGCAATTTAAGATGGTGATAGGTACCTAATGTTACAGATGAAATTAGTGAAAAAATGGCTGCCGAAGTTTAGTGACTTTTAATTTTAAAGCTGTATACTCATTCTGCAAAATAAGCTACTTTTTGCTTTAAATAACTTTTTTTCTGTAAAATTCACCCTTTAATTTGTTCTTCAACAAATGGAGAAGGCATCCTGTGAAAAAATTAATTAATAAAATATCACCCAACAGTTGGAAAAATACTCATTTCTCCTTTCCCTGAAATTTGACGAGTGACTGATTCCACAGTGATGTCCTACATATACATGTTTTGTGTGTGGGTGTGTGGGTGTGGGAGAGAAGGTGTGTGAGATAGTGTGTGAGGATGCATGTTTGTGTGTATGCGTGGGGGGG
>NW_004798315.1:136902-140692 GCF_000002075.1 Aplysia californica | reverse complement strand
TATAGTGATAATAAGCAGTTTAATAGTCTAACCCCCCCCCCCCCTTTCCCCCTTCAGACAGCAGTCTAGGTGTTTTAAACACTACAAAACCGAGGCATGGATTAGTCTCCACTAAGCAATGAAAACATGCTACAGGAATCGCTCTTAAAACTTTGCATTCACACAGCCAGGAGTACACGGGGATCAGATGGGTGGTCACTGGAGTGTGTCCTTGAGCAAGACACGACAACCCCAGCTCAAAATACAGGGCACTGCACAGTGGCGACCGACAGTGGCATTGTTTGCAAACTGTTCTGTATTTGTGTAATAGTGTGTATTTATGTATGTATTTATAATTTATGCATGTATGTATTTATGTATGTACGTATTTATTACTATGTATTTATGTATGTATGTATGTTTGCCATTGTAAAACAAAGTGCCCTTCTGGGACAAATAAAAGTGTAATTTATTATTACTATTATTATTATTTTAAAATACCCCATCTGGTCACTCAGCCAGGAGAGTGACTACAACAGACTTCTTGGGCCTGGCCCAGAACTATGCCAGGTGACCGGAACGGATCATTTTCAGCGTCGCAATATTGCGCCAAGTGACTGTAAAGTGTTAAAAACCTCAGCAAAAACTTACTTTAATTTTGCGGCAGAAATGGCCCTCATCTCATCCTCCGTCTCGCTGGCAGTCTGTTGGTGGGAGGCGGGCCTCCTTGTTTTTGCAGGGCTCTGATTGGCTGCGTCCCCTCCAGCGGAGCTCCTCCTACTTACTGGCTTGGAAGGTGATTGGTTCACAGCGCGAGGGGTGGAGACATCGGTCACTGGATGGACAAAAGAATGCCTGTTTATTCCCTTTTGCAACTCTTTGGAGAAACAGTTCCTGGCCACAAATACACTGTTTGGTTACGCTCGTGTGAGTGAGTTGTGCATCCTTTCGTTTTAGCAAGGTTTACGGCGCTCGCAACTGCATAAGTTCATATGAGCGCCAAGGGGTGGATGTCAACAGAGAAGTCCAAACGGGAAATCAGGCTTACTCTGCTCACCTCTCTAGTCTCAACAGCACAAAGTCTGCTTCGACTATCAAGACACCCCAGAAATAGCGGGTCACAAGAGAGTGACAAGCATACAAAAGAGGTAGAGGAAAAATGATGATAGTAAGGGTGAGGAAAAAAAAAGCAGCAATTCCTCTTAAGTTATTCCGGCACAGTATGAGCATGACATTGATAAATCGGTTGGGAATGGCCTAAAGACACCCTCTTGTTCTTGTTCTTGTTTCAGGAAGCAACATCCCTGCACTTCAGACATGTTCATTGATGCTCCGTTGCTCTCTCCAAAATGTTGCCGAGGGTCCTTCTACTGATTGTGCCAGTGCACAAGTAGCACTGCCCTCAGGGGGGGATCAGAATGTTTTTTCTAACTTACGCTATACGCCAGGAAGGGGGGGGCTAGTTGTGCATCGTTGTATAGATGTATATGTATCATTGAACATTAAAATGCAATGACTGCATCTCTGAGTTGACGCTGAATCCTTGTATAGCTGTCTCCGTGGTTTTATGCAAGAAAAATTGTGAAATTATGCAAACTGAGCCCAAAAATGTGAAATTATGCGATTCTGTTAATTTCAACAAAGAATGATAAAAGAAAATAATCAGAAATTATGCAAAAAATTATCAAATTTTGCTAAATTATGCGGGGTGCATATAACCACGGGGACAGGTATACTGATGTTGGGGTATGGTATATCCACCAAAGATCTCCCTCTTGGACCAATCAAGTCCTCAATCTTAGTTGATCTTATCTAGGGTTCCCAATTCTAAAGGTCTCAATGTCTTACATCCCCAACGTCATGACTAGGATAAATTAGGAGACAGGCTAGCGGGTGGTTGGCGGGTGCTCTGCTGTGGTTTGCTCCTTCTTTTCTACCAAACATTTATCATCCTTATCTCTCCTCCTTCTATTTCCTGTTTGTTACTCTCTTGTAACACCTCTAATCTCCGGCACTTATATGACCTTATTGTGTTGCAAGTTCCGTAAAACTCTTACTTAAACTAAAGGAGGCAGGCTGCTTCCACTCTGCCTGGCAAAGCTACCACTGGCAGAATCGGCTACAGCTGCTACATCCCAGTAGACAGATGGAGATACTTTTTTTTTTTTTTAAACCCACAAGTAGGAATCAAACTAATATTGCTTGCATGTCACAGTAATGAACTCACCACTACACCACAGACACCCGTAAATTATAGTCTCAACAGAAGAGGAATGAGATCAGAATTATGTTTTCAACAGGGGAACACAAGAGAACATGATAGACAGTTGATTAACCACTAAAAAACGACAAACTGGAAAAGACAGTAAGGAAAATGTCTTCCTTAGAACAAGCCAAAAAGTTGAATTTTGCTATAAGTGGCACGACGCGGTGGAATCAGGCGCTCGTCAATTTTGGGGCATACGGAGTTATAGGTATAATCTTAAAGCGTGTTAATTTGCCTTGCTCTTGCTGAAAAAAAATTATCTATTTATCTTGGAAACAATTCCACATATTTGAGATTGAAGGAGGTGGGGGTCACCTGGCTTAAGAGGTAAAATTAGCGAGAAAATGGCCACCAAAGTTGATTTATTTCCTTAGCCTGAGAGTCTGTGGAAGCTGAAAATTTAAGTCTTTTATACCTTTAATCGATGTTTTTGAGTAAAACTCACTCAGAAATGTGTTCTTTAAAGGGCATGAAATGTGTTGAGCCAAAAAACAAAAATTCGATAAAAATTACCAAACTTGCGGAAAAATGCCGGTTTCTTGACTTTCCTTATTTTGACGAGCGCCTGATTTCACCACGATGCCTCACAATAAAGTAAAAAAAACAAAAAAACGAAAAGGACAGAACAAAAAAAAGAAAGAAGGACAAAAAAAAGGGGGGGAGGTTAGAGAAATAGAGGAATCTTGCAAGTAGAAGTGTAGACCTGTGTTTGTTCAAGGCTGAGATACAGAAAGTTCTTTTAATCTGAGTACAGAAAAGCACAAGTGCATTATTGAAACGATCAATGGTCATTTATAGCAGGAGGAAAAAAAAAAAAGAACCAATCAGTGACACCCTCCAACCACCCGCAAGATAAAGAAGAAGGTTCCCCCTCATCCTCACCGTCACTGTCTTCCTCCAGCGTGGCGTCCAGCGACACCTCCCTCTTCTCCTCTTTCCTCCTTGTCTTGGGCCGCACTCCTCCCCCCTCCCCTCTCCCTCTCCCTCTCTGCATGCTCATGTCACTCTCCAGGGTCTCCATCGTGTCCTCCTCTCCGTCGTAGCTCTCCTCCCCTCTCCTTCTTTCTCTCACTCCTTGCCCTGTCAAACACAACAACGACACCTCAATAAGTCAAGCAAAATTGACTCTGACTGTTTATTAAAGTCAAAAGAAGCTTTTGAGTTAGTAAAGTTTTACGGCGCTCGCAACTGCATTAGGTCATAATAATGAGCGCCAAGGAGTGGATGTCAACAGAGAAGTCCCAAATAGAGAATCAGACTTAGACTGCTCACCTCTCTAGCTTCAACAGCACAAAGTCTGCTTCGACTATCAAGGCACCCCGAAAATAGCAGGTCACAAGAGAGAGACAAACATGCTAAAGAAGTAGAGGGAAAATGACGATAGTAAGGATGAGGAAAGAAAAAATCAGCTCAATGGGCCAGGCAAAATTGCCTTAGATTCTTTATTAAAGTCAAAAGAAGCACATTGATAGTATTACAGTGATACTGTGCAGACAGACAGACAGACAGACAGACAGACAGACAGACAGACAGACAGACAGACAG
>NW_004798315.1:135338-136643 GCF_000002075.1 Aplysia californica | reverse complement strand
TATAGCAGGAAAAACTACAAAGTGACAACAGGAAAGGTGACAAACTATAGCAGGAAAAACTACAAAGTGACAACAGGAAAGGTGACAAACTATAGCAGGAAAAACTACAAAGTGACAACAGGAAAGGTGACAAACTACACCGTGCCAAAGTATACAGTGACGAATTACAAAATGATCAAATAAAAAAATTACAAACTAAACATGACAAACTGCAAAGTGACAATTTAAAGTGACAAATTACAACATGACATTCTACAAAGTAACAACTACAAAGTGACCATTTAAAGTGACAAACAAAACATGACCATTGAAAAAGTGACAAATTACAAAGTGACAAACGAGACAGTGACAAACAGATGTAGGTCACCTCTGGGAGGTCTCCTGCCTTCCCTGGGTCTGTCCACGGAGGTGTCCATTGACTGGTCGGTCACTGTTGAGCTGTGGGAGAAAGTGACACTTGGTGAAAGTGACAGATAGTGAAAGAGACAGTGACAGTGACAGATGGTGACAGTGATAGAAGGTGAAAGAGACAGATGGTGACAGTGACATTTGAGCTGTTTTTGAGAGGGAAAGATGGTGAGTGAAAGTGACGGGCTGTTCATGAGTACACACCACCGACAAAGTCATTAGTCATAATAATAAATAGCATTTATGTGGTGCATACCCTTACTAAAAAGCAAACTTACGCTTTACAATCTGCATTATTACCCCAGCAAAACTCAGAAATATTCTTGGCTTCCCAGGAAGCATACAGGGCAAGCAGCCGCTAAAGTGCTCAAATACTAACAAAATACTTTGATAATAATTCCTACTTTTCGTATGTAGTGATTCAACAGCTTGGAAGAATCATTGAGCCAAGACATATGTAAATGTTCAGACACACACACATACACAGAAAACACATACACACACATATACTTACACACACACACACACAAAAAAAAAACCCAACACATACACAAACCCACACACATACTTACACACATACATACAAAAATACACACACACACATACACATACAAAAACACACACACACACACATACACATACAAACACACACACACACACACACACACACACACCTATCATCAGCTCGTCTCCTCAGTCTCACAGCTTGCTGCTGCTGCTGTTGTTGCTGTTGCTGCTGCTGTTGAGGAGGTAGCGTGCCCACCCCCGACCCCACCATAGATCCGATAAATCCGCTGTCAGCGTCGTCCGCAGCCCTCTGTTTGGTCATCTGTTTGAACTTTCCCGGACCGGGTAAGGCTGCAAGGGCACCCTCCGCCCCCCCGCCCGCCCCTCCCC
>NW_004798315.1:132910-134063 GCF_000002075.1 Aplysia californica | reverse complement strand
AGGGGGGGGAGGAGAGATAAGACATGTTGAACTGTTCCGATTGTATTTATGAACACCTATCTCTTCCTGATTGGGGGTTGTTTGGTTTTTTCATAACGTCTGTTGCAGATCTGGAACTTGATGAAAGAGAAACACATCGACACAATAACGGCTATTTAGTGATGGAAAAAAGACAGACAGACAGACAGAAACAACGGAGGGAAAGATGGAAAAGAAGTAGGACGTACCAGTGACACCCTTCAACCACCTGCAGTTACAAATGTGTTCAAATGACTGACCTGGCCCAGCTTGGGATCACGTAGCTCATGTCTGTGTCGGCGAGGCCGTGGAAGACTGGGGTTGGAAGAATCGTGGTCGCGGGGGGATCTGGAAATGTCCGTGAAATGTCATTATTACTCTGTGTGCGTCTGAATTTTGAGGTTTGGTAAGAAGAACATCTTGAATTTTAGTTTGAATAAAAAGAAGGATGTTTTAAAAAGTGAGTTTGAGTGAAAAGAACATCTTAAATTATGAGTCTGAGTAATAAAGTCATTTTAAATTTTGAGTTTGAGTTTTTTAAAAACCCACATAATTTTAAATTTGAGTAAAAAGTTTGCAAAACTTTAACTTCGAGTAAAAAAAAACAAATAATTTTAACTTCAGTTAAAAGAACATATAATTTTTACTTTGAGTAGAAAGGATGTATAGTCTTAACTTAGAGTCAAAAGGACATAGAATGATGAGTTTCAGTAAAAAGGACACATCATTTTAAATTTGGAGTAAAAAGGACGCATAATTTTGACTCCGAGTAAATAGAACATATTATTTTTTATAACTTTAACTTTGAGTAAAAAGAACATACAATTTTGAGTTTGAAAAAACATGATATATAATTTAGAGTTTGAGTAAAAAGAACATTTTGAATTTTGAGTTTTGGTAAAAGAACATAATATAATTTTCACTTTGAGTGAAAAAGGACATTTTGAATTTTCAGTTTGAGTAAAAAGAACATATAATTTTCACTTTGAGTGAAAAAGGACATTTTGAATTTTCAGGACATTATAAACAGCAGGCAAAGCTGATAACCCAAGCACTGCTCTAGACTGACCGGTCTGAGAAGGAATGGTCTCCCCCTCTGACCCCTGACCTTGAGGACGGCCGGTCAGGGTCACGG
>NW_004798315.1:126014-127596 GCF_000002075.1 Aplysia californica | reverse complement strand
GAGAGAGAGAAAGAAGTAGAGAGAGAGAGAGTGAGAGAGAGAGAGAAAGAGAGAAAGAGAGAAAGAGAGAGAGAAATAGAGAGAGTGAGGGAGAGGGAGAGTGAGAGTGAGAAAGAGAGAGATAAATAGATCGAGAGTGTGATAGAGAGAGGGTGGGGGTATAGAAAATGGTTGGATGGACGGGTAGATGGATCAACAGCAAACTCTACAGATAAATAGACAAACAGACAGATAAACAGACAGACAGACAGACAGACAGACAGACAGACAGACAGACAGACAGACAGACAGACAGACAGACATTTTATCTTGCCTTATCTAGTCTTATTATACATTATTTTGTCTTGTCTTATCCTATCTTGTCTTATCTTATTTTGTCTTATCTTATATTGTGTTATCATAATATCTTATCTTATCTTATCTTGTCTTAACATACATTATTTTGTCTAATCTTACCTTCTTATCTTGTCTTATTATATTTTGTCTTATGTTATCTTGTCTCATCTTATTTTGTCTTATATCTATCTTGTCTTATCTTGTCTTATCATATATTATTTTGTCCTATCTTATCTAGTCTTGCATTATCTTATCTTGTCGTATCTTGCCTTGTCCAGTATCATCTTCACCTCTAGTAACAGCTCGAATCTGCCACGGCACTTACATGAAGGACCTAATTGTGTTGCAAGTGTCGCAAAACTCTTAAACTAAAAAAAAAACCCAAATCCTCACCTAAAGAGAGTGGCGTCAGTGGCCTAGTGGTTAGGCTACCGCACTCGTAATAGTGAGATTGCCGGTTCCGGGGTTCGAGCCTCAGCTCGGTCCGACGTTGTATCCTTGGGAAAGACACTTTACACGAACTTCCCACTTGGCTCGGTCCTATCGGAGATGGACGTTAAACTAGGAGGTCCCGCCCCTTAAATAACCCAATAGTGTTGATAGGGGAGTTAAGACCCAAACCATTTTCACCTAAAGAGCTGCCCCTCCAGCTCCTTGTTGTGGTCAAAGTGGTTGCTGTCGCTGGTGATGGCACCGGAGCGGCGGAGGACGTTGTAGTCGTCTTTGGCCTGGAGGTAGGTGCGGCGTAGTTTGTCGTGGTCCGCTCGGATCTGCTCAAAGACGCGCTCTTGTTCCGGAAGACTCAACTGTCGGGTCTCTAGCAGGGAGTGGAAAGATTCCAGCTGGGGATAACAAGGATACAAAATGTATAACACAATATAATAGAACATAATAGAACAATATAACACAATGTTCCGGAAGACTCAGCTGTCAGATGAGGGAGGGTGGGGGGATGAGGCTAGGGATGAGATAACATTAGCAATATAACAATAGTAATATAACAATATAACACAATGTTCCGGCAAGCTCAACTGTCGGGTCTCTAGCAGGGAGAGGAAGGATTCCAACAGGAGAAGATAACAGCATAGCATAACTTAGTACAATATAACGTAATAATATAGTATTGTAGTGTAACATAATGGCTCAACTGTCGGCTCTCTAGCAGGGAGGGGAAGGATTGCTGCTGTGTGTGAGTGTGTATGTGTGTGTGTGTGTGTGTGTGTGTGTGTGTGTGTGTGTGTGTGTG
>NW_004798315.1:124350-125757 GCF_000002075.1 Aplysia californica | reverse complement strand
GGGGAGATGAGGGAGGGCGGGGGAGGGATGAGAACGGGGATGAGACAACATTAGCAATATAATATATAACAACAATAGTAATATAACAATATAACACAATGCTCCGGCAGACTCAGTCGAGTGAGATAATGTTACCTGATAATATAATTATAACAATTAAGTGTAAGTAACAACAACATACGAGCAGAATAATAATACCATAGTGCTCTGGCCGGCTCAGTGGTCAGTTCTCTGGGAGCGGGAGAACGTTTTAGTTTCAGTAAGGTTTTACGGCGCTCGCAACTGCATAAGGTCATATGAGCGCCAAGGGGTGGATGTCAACAGAGATGTCCAAACGGGGAATCAGACTTACTCTGTTCACCTCTCTAGCCTCAACAGCACAAAGTCTGCTTCGACTATCAAGGCACCCCGGAAATAGCGGCTCACAAGAGAGTGACAAACATACAAAAGAAGTAGAGGGAAAAGACGATAGTAAGGGAGAGGAAAGAATAATACCCCCCCCCCCTTTTGGAATGGCCCTTAAAGACACGTCACTCAGTAGCACTGCCCTTTTGGGGGTGGGGGGGGGGGTGTCTCTAGGAATGGGAGAAAGGATTTCAATTGTGAAACACAATGGCATAACATTATATAAAACTATGAAAATATAACATAAGTAATAATAACAATATACATAGCATATAACATCTCATCTCATCTCATTTCATTTTAGTTCATTTTATACCACCTCTCATATCAAGCAATAGTGTTCACAGATGCATAAAATTCATACTCTTTTTCTATCTTATCTTATCTTATCTTATCTTATCTTACAATGTCTTGTCTGGTCTTGTCTGGTCTCATCTTATCTTATCAAAACTTAAACGGCTTCTTAAATAACCTAACAGTGCTGACAGGGGCGTTAACCCAAACACTTTTACTATCTCATCTCATCTCATCTCATCTCATCTCATCTCAACCCAACGTATCATGTCTTATCATATCTTATCGTAACCTATCGAAGAGAATCATATCGTATTGAATCTTATCTTATCTTTTTTTTTTTGCATAATTATCATCTCATCTCAACCCAGAGTATCATTATCTTATCGTTTCTTATTGTGTCGAATCGTATCTTATCGTGTCCAATCGTATCGTATCGTATCGAATCGTATAGTATCTTATCCTATCTTATTTCCGAGCATAATCACCATCTCCTCTCACTCACCCGTTCGTCCATGACCCTGGCCTGTGACAGAAGCCCCGCCTTGACAGCCTCTGGCCCCTCCCCCTGGGCCCCGCTCAGCCCGTCCTCGCTGTCGGCCAGTGATTGACGTGTGGAGGACACGCCCCCTGACAGCCGGTCCGAGCGGGAGGCGGAGCGAGACTTGGGGGCGTCACCCTGGGGGGCGGGTGGGGGGCGTCCGTCTA
>NW_004798315.1:120149-123711 GCF_000002075.1 Aplysia californica | reverse complement strand
GAAATCCATAATTAGCACGCTAGAGTTATAAAATTAAGGTGGGATAACGACATTAAATGGTCGCTTTTAAGGACAAGCGGGCTAACCCAGATTTTAGGCGTTTCCAGAAATCTAGACCTATACTAAAAGTGGGCATTGCCCCACCTATAGGAGAAGTTTGGTTTCATTGGTGTGTACATTTGTTTGGTTATAGAGAAAACTCTCCTTGTCTTTTAAAGAAACTGAACAAGGGACAACAATTTTACCTTCGATTTTTTCAAAACAGCATTTTTCGGGATAGCCCCTTGTGCTTAAAAGCAGCCAAATACCAACCAAATTAGTCATTTTATTTTTGACTTCCATAGATCAGATTAAAAGTGATATGACATTTATGTCATACTGGGCACAAGAGGGTTAATAAGAATGAAAAGCTGCATCGTCAACCTCCTCACATTACAAGAGAAGCTGTAGGGGCGACACCATAAGGTCATGTATTATAAGTGCCGAAGATTAGAGATGTTACAAGAGAGTAACAAGCACACAAAAGGAGGAGAGATAAAGACGACATATGTTTCATAGGAAAGAAGAAGCAAACCACACCAGAGCACCCGCCCACCACCCACAGAGAGAGAGAGACATTGGAAAATCAATAATTAATAAGAATGAAAATACTGCATCGCCAACCTGATCCACACTACAGGAGAAGCTATACGGGCCGACAGATGAGCTGAACTGGATGGCTCAATATATGACAGATATCGGACTTCTAGTGTTTTAGTTTTAGTAAGAGTTTTACGGCACTTGCAACACAATAAGGTCATATAAGTGTCAGATGAGGTGTTACAAAGGAGCAGTGCCGAAAATAAGAGGTGTTACAAGAGAGTAACAGACACAAAAAAGAAGGAGGAGAGATCAGGACGATAGATGTTTGATAGGAAAGAAGGAGAAAACCACACCAGAGCACCCACCAGACGCCCAACAGTAATAGATGATGAACGAGTCAAAATAAAAGTAAAGTAGTCATAAGAAGAAAATGCTCATCATCATCCAGTGCCAGATCTACGACAGACATCGGCGATCATGGTTCTCCATTCATTCCTTTGCTCGGATGCTCTAAAAAAAAGCTACGTTTCCCTGATCTTTCCCAGTTACTCATTTGTTTAGGTTCCATAAGTATGTTGTTCTGGGCCTACCCCTGCACCCTCAATTTTGCTAGTGAGAGCTAGATGTTCAAGACCCTTATGTCTATTCAGGTGTCCCAAAAACTGCATTTGTCGTTTCCTGACTGTTTTTAACATTGAGCGTCCCACGTGGGCTTCATCAAGCACTACTTCATTTGATTTCTTTTCCTTCCACGACACTCTTAGCAGTCTCCTAAGAAACCACATTTCTGTTGCTTCTATTTTATTTTCACTGTCTTTAGTGATTGTCCAGCATTCACAGCCATATAGAGGGGTTGATCAAACATAGCATTTCAGGACTTTCATTTTGGTGTTCATTGAGATGCTTCTATTTTTCAGGATTGGGCTCATTTTATTGAAACTAGCCATAGCCATTGTAGTTCTCCTTTTTATTTCTGTGGAACATTTGGCGTCAGATGTTATCATATATCCTAGACATTTAAACTGTTGGACTTGTTTGATCTTTTCACCTTTGCTAATGAGAAGAAAATGCTACCTTTTTATAAAAGAAGCACAGAGACGTGATAAAAGGACATCTTCTTTTTTGTGTATGAGAAAGAGCAAGACAAACAGACAGACACAACAGAGGGAAGGACAAGCCAGCGGCACCTTCCAACCAATCTTTGACTTTTAGTTTTTCGTTTAGTAAGGTTTTACGGCGCTCGCAACTGCATACGGTCGTATGAGTGCCAAGGGGTGGATGTCAACAGAGAAGTCTAAACGGGGAATCAAGTTTACTCTGCTCACCTCTCTTGCCTCAAAAGCACAATGTCTGCTTCGACTATCAATGCACCCCGGAAATAGCAGGTCACAAGAGAGTGGCAAACATACAAAAGAAGTAGAGGAAAATGACGATAGTAAGGACGATGAAAGAAAAAGCAGCAGTTCCCCTATGTTGTTCCGGCACAGTTATGAACATAACATTGATAAATCAGCCCATTTACAATTCCACTGTACATAAGAACACGTTAATGTCCCCCCTGTGGGAATGGCCTAAAGACACAATCTTTGTCTACGTGTACGCTTTGTCTGGGTTTTTTAAGTGGTGGGGAGATAAAGTGGGTGGGGGTTTTTGGTGTTTTTTTGTTTGTTTTCTTTTTGGGGGTTGGGGGTTGGGGGAGGGGGGGTTAAAGAGGAAAAGGAAACGTCTCTATTTCGAATTACAATCCGTCGCCATGGTAACAACGTACGGCCAATTGTATATCTACGTCGGTACTTACAATATTAAAGATATGTAATCTGTAGGAGAGAAAAAGATCCTCAACAATGATTACTTTACTCTCGATGTCATTCAGATGTGTTTTCTATAATTTGATCAAGGACTTCAGGTGAGGATTTTCTACTCGTTCTATATGTGAGAAGTTATTGTGACAAAACACGTTATGAAGTTTTGTGACAAAACACGGTATGTAGTTTTGTGACAAAACACGGTATGTAGTTTTGTGGCAAAACACGGTATGTAGTTTAGTGACAAAACACGATATGAAGTTTTGTGACAAAACACGGTATGTAGCCTACAAAGAGTGGACCCAATGGAAAAGGTGCGGTTACATTGTGTTTGATTCGAAAAGTGTTCATAGAAAGTTGACTGTTTTGTTTATAGAAAGTTGACTTTTGTTCAAAGAAAGTTGACTGTTTTATTCATAGAAGGTTGACTGTTTCAAGTTCTCGTGAGAGTTTATTGTAAAACAAGTAGGTCGTATGGGTACCGACGATTAGAAGTTTTATAAGAGAGTAACAAATACAAAAACAGGAAGGAGAAGAGATAAGGACGATATAATATGGTTGATGGGAACGAAAGAGGAGAGATCAGGACGATATAATATGTTTGATGGGAACGAAAGAGGAGAGCTAAGACGATACAATAAGGTAGATGGGCCTAATAATAATATTAAGAATGATAATAATAATAATATTAATAATAATAATAATAATAATAATAATAATAATAATAATAATAATACATCTTGTCTCCATTGAACGCTGAAACAAAGAATGGGATAGCGAGGGTAAAACAAGACTGATGACAGACATAAAGTAAGACAAGACCGATGACAGACATAAGGTAAAACAAGATCGATGAAAGACATAAGGTAAGACAAGACTGATGACAGACATAAGGTAAGACAAGACTGATGACAGACATAAGGTAAGACAAGATTGATGACAGACATAAGACATTGTACCTTTTGGGTCGGGTATGATATCGTTCAGACATTGTGAGTTGGCTTTACTTTAATCAAAACCTGACACATGAGCAATCATACAGCTGTCATTGGTTTCTTGCCACTAAAAAAAGCTTGTGTGGGGGGTGGTTGGCAGGAGGTCTGATGTGGTGTGGTGTGGTGTGGTGTGGTGTGGTGTGGTTTGGTGCGGTGCGGTGTGGTGCGGTGCGGTGCGGT
>NW_004798315.1:117547-119188 GCF_000002075.1 Aplysia californica | reverse complement strand
TAGATAGATAGATAGATATAGATAGATAGATAGACAGACAGACAGATAGGTAGATAAATCATAGATAGATAGATAGATAGATCATAGATAGATAGATAGATCATAGATAGATAGAGGGCGGTATGGAAGTCTGTGAGCACACAGCCGACACATGCCTCACGTGCTGCATTCTGTCCCTTCGTCTTAGTAAAGTGACAATAACGGGGGGAAAGTAAAAGTGGAGGAAGATGGAATCAAGTAAGGTCAAATATGAAGAAAAAAAGATTTCAAAGTAAATATGAAGTAACTGTAAAAGTAAATGTAACAGTAAAATCAAGCAAAAGTAAAGTCAAATAAAGTAAAGTAGGCTATAACTACAGATCAGAAGTAATCCTAGTGGCGATGGCCAAGCATGACTCACGGAACTGGCAGAGGTAGGGCTTGGCCTGGTCACAGCGCGTGTCTCCCCACTCATAGGGTGAGTACTGCTGGTCGGGGGAGGGCTGGCGGAACATGTGGCCACATCGGTACTTGCTGAAGTCTGGGGCACGGGGGATGCTCACACTGCCTGGGGAGGGGGAGGTGGGGGAGAGTGACAGTGTGTGGAACCGATAAAACCCGCAACAAACCGTAACTCAAAATATTCACAAAATGCAGATACAACTTGTTTCAATTTCATTGGAGGAAATTCTCCACGCTAACTACAACAGCCTATACCCGTTACCATGGCGACCGTGAAGGTGTGTGACGTCACGAACACGCCGACAACAAAAAGGGACGTGAGGCTGTCTCGGGTCTCTCCGGACGACGAGCAGACGATGAGTTTGTTTGTCCGTTTGGTGCGGTATGTATTGGTGTCACGACGCGGTGGAATCAGGCGCTCGACAATTGTTGGGCAAGTGGAGTTATTGGTATCACCAGAAGGCTTATTTATTTGCCTTGCTTTCAGAGAAAAAATACCCTCCTATCTTGAATAGAAGTCAAGATATTTACAATCGAAAGAGGCGCGGTCGCCTGGTTTCAGTGTGAAATTAGCGAGAAAATGGCCACCAAAGTTTGGTAATTCCAATAGTTAAAGAGTCTTTGAAAACAGAAAAGTGACATACTATTTTGTGTCTTTATTCAACGTCTTTCAGCAAAATTCATATGGAAATATGCTTTTATATGGACATAAATGGGGTGAGCTAAAAAACAAAAATTCGATTTAAAAAATTGTCAAACTGGCAGAAAAATGCCTGTTTCTCCAATTATGTTGTTTTGACGAGCGCCTGATTTCACCACGATGTATCACATTTTTTGTTAGTGAGTTTGTTTGTTGGAGGAAAGAGGAGTAATTATATATCACTTTCACGACTAGTTCACAGAGAGTTTTGCGGCACTTGCAACACAATAAATGCGCCGTTGTGTTACGAGAGAGTGACGTATCAACAAAAGGAGCATAATTAGGACGATAGATGTTCGATAGGAAAGAAGGAGCAAAACACAGCATAAACAGAACAGAATAGAATAAAACAGAATAGATAGAAAGAGCTAGAAGAAGGGATGACACACGGGTAGGACCAGCCACTGACGCCCACCAGCCACTGACGCCCTCCAACCACTGACGTTCTCCAACCACTGACGCCCTCCAACCACTGACGCCCTCCAACCAACCACTGACGC
>NW_004798315.1:114967-116600 GCF_000002075.1 Aplysia californica | reverse complement strand
ACTTGCAACACAATAAGGTCATATAAGTGCCGAAGATTAAAGGTGTTACAAGAGAGTAACAAACACAAAAAAAAGAAGGAGGAGAGATGAGGACGATAGACCTTTGATAGGAAAGAAGAAGCAAACCACACCAGAGCACCCGCCAACCACCCACAGCAAAGAATACCGAGGGGAAGAAAAGAAGTAGGAGCAGTTACCAGTGACGCACTCCACCCACCCTTGATCAGAGCAGTCAGTGGAGAATATTTTTTTTTAGTAAGTTAATTACGGCGCTCGCAACTGCATAAGGTCATATAAGCGCGCGGGACACATTAAACATTTTCAGTTGGTAGGAAATGTATGAATCTTCACCTGGGTGGCGGCCGAAGCCTACTCTTATCGATTTTAGACCACCAAGGGATCTTTAACGTGCGCAACTTGTAAACGGGCCCTCCGAGATTTTTCCCTCTTGTCCGAGTAGGCTAGGTGTGGATCTTTCCTACCAGAAGATCAAGTGTGTGGCAGAAAGACAGCTGTAAGAAGGAGTCAAGGAGTAGCAGTAGAAAGGCTGCAGAAAGAGTCAGGAGCCCGGAGGAGGGGGCAAAGGAGGTGAGGGGGTGGGGGCAGAAAGAGGAGACGAAAGCAGATGACAGAACATTGCTAGAGAGCAGGAAAGGAGGTGAAAGGAGACCATTTTAGAGAACAAAATTTTTCGGTCGCTACCCGGATTCGAACCCGAGACCTTTGAATGAGAGGCCAACACCTTAACCTCAAGGCCACGAGAGCACCCTGGTAGTGGAGATTGACAGACTGTAACCAGCGTTTGGAGAATGAGGATTCATCTCATCTCCTCTCATCTAGTCTCATCTCATCTTATCTATCTTATAAACTTTATTAACACATGGTAGGCAAGAGAGTCCCCAAACGATCTTTTCAGACAAATTTTAAAAAAAATAGTACAGAACTTGACCTAACAGCGGACACAGACAGTTTGCCACTGAAGTAAACTACTGTCGTTTTGTGTCCACAGCACACCCCCCCCCCCAACCCAGCCAGCTCTGAACCCATGAGACACCCGCCCAACGCCCCAGCCCTCCTGTGGTGCGCTGTCCTTGTGATGGTGATGACAGGCCTAGGACACGAGAGCCACACTCACTCAACCACAGGTACTGTTCAGTTTTAGTCAGAGTTTTAGGGCACTTGCAACACATTAAGGTCATAAAAGTACCGAAGAGTAGAGGTGTTACAAGAGAGTAACAAACACAAAAAAGAAGGAGAGATAGTAAGGATGACAGATGTTTGATAGGAAAGAAGGAGCAAACCACACCAGAGCACCCGCCAATCACCCACCAGGTATTGTTTGGTTCGTTCGGTTAAACAAAAAACAAAGAAACAAACAAAACACATTTTTAAAATACAAACAAGAACCAAAACAATAACAACAAAAGCCTACAATAAGATTTCGCTTGTATTATACTCACTCTCATTTTCATCGTTGATGATTGTTTGTAGCACGAATAAGATCATTAATCGATGATTGTTCGTAATACGAATAAGATCATTTACGAACGAGATCATTAATCGATGAATGTTTGTAATACGAATAAGATCATTAATATGGCACCCGAAAAGGGGAAACGAGACTACCACCCCC
>NW_004798315.1:109960-113165 GCF_000002075.1 Aplysia californica | reverse complement strand
CACTACCATGACACTACCATGACACTACCATGACACTACCATGACACTACCATGACACTACCATGACACAACCATGACACTACCATGACACTATCATGACACTACCATGACACTATCAGGACACTATGTACTCATTCCAGACCCGTGGCAGCCTCACGAGGCAGACGTGTGTCGGTGGCGAGCGGTGTGTCAATGTGACTCTCACTGTCGTCTCTTCAACGACTGCTGCTGGGACGTGCACGTGTGTCACAGGCCCGGGGAACACACTACACACCCACACACTGCACACAGACACACGCTGCAGGAACACACTACACACCCACACACTGCACACAGACACACGCTGCAGGAACACACTACACACCCACACACTACAAACAGACACAGGCCCGGGGAACACACTACACACCCACACACTACACACAGACACACGCTGCAGGAACACACTACACACCCACACACTACACATAGACACACAACACACAGACACACTACACACAGACACACTGTGCATGAGCACACCACCAAACAGCTAGACACACAACAGGACACGACAATACCGCCCGACACTACACCCTGCCCGTGCAACACGCTTTGGAACAACCCACACCTCGTACCGCCTGGAACACGCGGGGAAAACCCCAAACACCCCGGCGTGCCATGGTTACACACGACACACACGACACAAACGACACACCACCCCGTGTCACAGTCACACACCACGGACCAGCAGGAGACGACCCCGACTGGCAGCACAGGCGAGGAAACAACATGGTCTAAAGCCGGAGAGCTGCATGAGCTAGGCCAAAGGTCAAACGCCACATATGGGCAAACGACACAGACGCTCACAACTCAACGATCTGGGACGAGAGACCATACAGTAGCTCAAGGGGATAGGCCTACCGGCACCTTCATCATACATCCAGATAAATCTTTGCCAAAAGACGGGAAAGCCAACGAAGAGAAGCCGCATCCAGACGCCACGACTACACACAAACCGCTTACGTCACACCGCACAACACAACGTAAACGAGATGGCGCACAAGCAAAAGATAGACGCCCAACTTCGACACAGACATTACATGACTCAGACGAGCTTCCAACACTTCCCTCGCGCCGCCCGCCAACATCTCCCTCGCCACGCCAACCAACATCTCCCTCGCCACGCCCACCAACATCTCCCTTGCCCCGCCCACCAACACCTCCTTCGCCCCGCCCATCAACACATCCCTCGCCCCACCCACCAACACATCCCTCGCCCCACCCACCAACACCTCCCTCGCCCCGCCCACCAATACCTCCTTCGCCCCGCCCACCAACATCTCCCTCGCCCCGCTCACCAACACCTCCCTTGCCCCGCCCATCAACATCTTCCTCGCCCCGCCCACCAACATCTCCTCCACCATACCAAACCACATGGACCCCGCACCTCGCAGACCAGACAAGCACAGACATCAGTCAACAGACCGAGAGCGTGACCTTTGAGCCGACCTTGACCCGAGGCAAGCAGACGAGCAGCCTTTCAGAAGTGCAGCACCGGAAGCGTAGATCGTCCATCTTGGATGACCTGTTGCGCGACCCGCCGGATCACTTCCGGGTCAGCTGTACGGGCGACTACGGCTATTACGTCATCTCCGCCTGCGCACATCGTCAGACGTCATCGAGTAAGTGCCTCGTCTAGTTTGATTTTAGTAAGAGTTTTACGGCGCTTGCAACACAACTAGATCATGCAATTGCCTCGTCTAGTTGAATTTTAGTGAGAGTTTTACGGCGTTTGCAACACAACTAGATCATGTGTTTGTCTTTGTCTTAGTAAGCGTTCTACAGCACTTGCAACACAATAAGGTCATATAAGTGCCGAAGATTAGAGGTGTTACAAGAGAGTAACAAACACAAAATAGAAGGAGGAGAGATAAGAACGACATATGTTTGATGGGAAAGAAGGAGCAAACCACACCAGAGCACCCACCAACCACCCACCAACTAGATAATTTAAGTGCCAAGGATTAGAGGTATTACTAGAGAGAAACATGCAAAGAAAAGAGAGATAAGGATGATAGATGTTTGACAGGAAAAAAGAAGCAAACCACACCAGAGCACCCGCCTGCTTTGTTTGCCCGTTTGTCTGTGTGTTTCTCTGTCTGTTTGTTTGCTTTAGTTTGATCATTTGAGCAAAGAGAAACACATGGACATAGCTGTTATTTAGCGCGAGTATTAAGGACAGTTCCGACACGCCCCCTCCTGCCCACCCAGCAGTAATGGGTACCTGACTTCGAGTTTGGGAAGTAAAGGCGGCGTGGAAAGGAACTGGCCACCCTACCACAATGTGCCGAAGGCCCAGGAAGTTGTCTCACTAACACAGCCGGGGCTGCCTAGTTTGTCTCAATTTCATTGAAGTATTTGAGTATTGATGACAGTCATACTTACAGCACTTTAACACTGTAGTTGTAACTTAAGTTTGTTATTCTCCACCTTCAAATTGGTGGTGTAGAGATAGTCCCTCTAAAATGTCAATTCAGCCTGTGTTGTGTTGTTCAATATTTCTTCCTTTTTTGTATGCAAATCAAAGCAAATTACTCTGTAAAATTTCAACAATAAATGTTCTTTCGTTAAAAGCAATTGAAAAATATAATTGATACAATCAATCAATCAATCATTCATTTACTCTTTTTGAGAGTGTCAGTGATAGCTTCCATCATGCAGGGCACAGTCGAGGTGGGGTGGAGAGCCTATTATGATAAACGGGCACGCTTCCAACAGAGCAATCCCCAATGTCTGGATCGGACGTGGGAACAACTTTACCTTTTCATTAAGGCGAAAAACAAGACAGATAAACAATAGCAGCAGGGGGGGGGGGGAGAAAAGAAGTAAGACCTTCCAGTGACAACCTCCAACCACCCACCAAGTCACATCACGTGGTCATAGTTGAAATGAGTGTAGATCTTTTACGCCCCATCCACACAACTTTGATCAGTCTGGAGGCGGGGCTGCTTCTGCCCAGCTCGTCGAGGCCAATCCAGGCTGAGCTAAGTTGTAGGGTTGTGTGGTTTTACAGGTAGTAGGTTTAGTAAGATCCAAGGTAAGACTTTGACTTTGACGACTCTCTCTCTCTCTCTCTCTCTCTCTCTCTCTTTCTCTCTCTCTCTCTCTCTCTCATGTTATACCCCCTTCTCACTCTTTTTTATTCACCTGTCTATCGCCTTCT
>NW_004798315.1:108061-109167 GCF_000002075.1 Aplysia californica | reverse complement strand
TTCACCAGCCAGTAGCCACAGACACAGACTCCGGCCTCACGTTCGCCACAGCACATGACGCCCTCTGTCTGTCTGACGCGCTCCCTGAGTACCACGTGACCCCGGCCAGCCTTTTGCTGTGGGACGCCGTGCTGACGTCACAGACTGAGCTGTCCATCGCAGACGTCAAGCTCTCCTTCGACAGCCGGTCAACGAACTCTGCACACTCGGTATGTTTGGGTCTTTGTCAAAGAGATTTTACGGATTTTACGGCACTTGCAACACAAAAAGGTAACAACAGGACAGATTTTTCATAAAGATGAAGATGCTATATTACTAGTATATGCTGGTGTAGCAGAGTCTCGCTTTCATTCTGTAAAACTAAACGTGCAGCATTGTTTTGGACAATTTGAAGCATTTTCACTTTCTCCAGTGATATTTATGATAACAATGAGTTACAATTATCGAGTTTTGATAAAATTAAGCTTAATTACTTGTAAAGCAGTATACTTAGTATTAATTAGATGACGTATTTATTTACTAACTTTTCTTATTTCTCAATACATGCAGCTGATCAGATGATTTACCTCAGCCGACATTGACAAACTGGAATCAAAATATATGCCAGGATTTTTAAATTTTCTTGAAAATGCAATTTCTGCATCACAAATTGTTATGAGATCGTGGTCAACCTCATTAACAGACTTTGCACTGCCTGCCAGAATGACTTCCGTTTTATCATCATTCAACATCAATTTGTTTTTGTTCATCCAGTTTTTCACTGAGGCAATACAATTTTAAGCACGATTGTCAAGTTCATCTAAGCTGGTAAACTTTGTTGGACCATAAATGTGGGTGTCATCAGCATAGAAATGGTACTTTAAATGTAACTATTTCTTTGACAAGTGGTTGAGTATAAATGGTGAACAAAACTGGACCGAAGACTGAGCCCCGAGGGACCCCATACATATATGAGCATGATCTGATGACTTAAGCCCTTTAATAACAACAGGTTGGTAACGATTTGACAGGTAAGAAGAAAATCAGCTAAGGGCAGTCCCGGATAATCCAAAAGACACTTCCAATCGCTTCAATAAAATATGATGACCAATTGTATCAAAAGCTGC
>NW_004798315.1:103233-104872 GCF_000002075.1 Aplysia californica | reverse complement strand
TATGTGTGTGTATGTGTGTATGTGTGTATGCGTGTGTGTATGTGTGTGTATGTGTGTATGTATGTGTGTATGTGTGTATGTATGTATGTATGTATGTTTGTATGTGTATGTATGCGTGTGCAAGTGTGTATGTGTGTATGTGTATGTATGTGTGTGTATGTGTGTATGTATGTGTGCGTATGTGTGTGTATGTGTGTATGTGTGTATGCGTGTGTGTATGTGTGTGTATGTGTGTATGTATGTGTGTATGTGTGTATGTATGTATGTATGTATGTTTGTATGTGTATGTATGCGTGTGCAAGTGTGTATGTGTGTATGTGTATGTATGTGTGTGTATGTGTGTATGTATGTGTGCGTATGTGTGTGTATGTGTGTATGTGTGTATGCGTGTGTGTATGTATGTGTGTATGTATGTGTGTATGTGTGTAGTGTATGTATGTATGTGTGTATGTGTATGTGTGTATGTATGTGTGTGTATGTGTGTGTATGTGTGTGGGGGGGGGGGGCATGGCCTCAAAGCCACCTCATAGCATACTGCAGGTCGTGGAGGCTAGCGGTTGAGGCCCCAATCTCATCACGTGTGCAAACCACTTCATTTGGTCGCTAGGACACGCGGGCTAACCCAGATATCGGGGGTTTCCAGAAATCTTGACCTACACCAAAAGTGGGCATCGTCCTACCTATAGGAGAAGTTTGGTTTCATTGGTGTGTATATTTGTTTGGTTATAGAGAAAACTCTCCTTGCATTTTAAAGAAGCTGAAAAAGGGGCAAAAACTTTACCTTCGATTTTCTCAAAACAGCATTTTTCGGGATAGCCCCCTTGTACGTAAAAGCGGCCATTTGTCGCCTGTCGATGTATTCCGCGCACGATTCAAAGCCCACATGTTACTTAACTTCCTTTGTTTGGCGTCGTGGTGAAATCAGGCGCTCGTGAAAATAATGAAATAGAAGAAACTGATACATTTCTGCCCACTGGACAATTTTTTTAAAAATGGAATTTAATTTTTGGCTCACCAATTTTGAAGTCCATTCAAAAACCTTGGCCTGTTGGGATTTTGCTAAAATTCGTTGATTTAAGCCACAAACATACATTTTAAATTTCCAAGAACTTTCAAACTTTGAAAGTCACCAAACTCTGGCGGCTGTTTTCTCGTTCATTTTACCTCTATCCTGAAGCGACCCCCATTTCCTTCAAACACGAATATCTCGAATTCTGTTCGAGATAGATGGGTATTTTTTTAAAATCACAAGCAGGACAAAAGACAAAGAAAACAATCTTTAACCTTACCAAAACGCCCTGGGGTCATTTTGTACCCCCGGGGTTGTATTCTTCACATTTTAGAATACTTCTAGATCGAAGATCTCTTTGAAACGTTCAGTATTGCTCCAAAAAATAATTTTGACAGACTGCTATGCATAGCGTACAGATCGGATTAACGAATAAATTTCCTCTTGGGAAAGTGGTGGCACAGAGTTCCCCACGTCGTATGGATACGATAGTAAAACATGACGTACGGATAGGGTTAAGTGGTGGCACAGAGTTCCCCATGTCGCATGGATACGATAGTAAAACACGACGTACGGATAAGGTTAAGTGGTGGCACAGAGTTCCCCACGTCGTATGGATAGGATAGTAAA
>NW_004798315.1:99963-101406 GCF_000002075.1 Aplysia californica | reverse complement strand
CAACATCAACAACAACAACAACAACATCATCAACAACAACAGCAACAACAACAACAACAACAGCAACAACAACTACAACAACGCCAACATCAACAACAACAACACAAACAACGACATCAAAATCAACATCAACAACAACAACAACAACATCATCAACAACAACAGCAACAACAACAACAACAACAGCAACAACAACTACAACAACACCAACATCAACAACAACAACACAAACAACGACATCAACATCAACAACAACAACAACAACATCATCAACAACAACAGCAACAACACCACCACCACCAACAACAACAAATTCAATATCAACCACAACAAAAGCAACAACAACTACACCAACATCACCGACAACATCAACACCAACACCACCACCACCTACAACAACAACAGCAACAACACCACCACCACCACCTACAACAACAACAACAGCAACACCACATCTATCCAGGTCGTGGATGCTCTTTATGTGCAATGTCTTCTCCGTCAAGACAAAGATACTCCAGATACTCCAGATACCCCAGACAAAGATACTCCAGATACCCCAGACAAAGATACTCCAGATACCCTGGAACACGACAAAGAACCGAGTCCCGCGCTATGTATCCACTCTCCTCCCCCGGCGCATGCGCAGACGCATGTCCTGGAGACGCGCATGTCCCAATGGCTGATGGGGGGCGTGTGGAGGGTGCGCGCGGTCAACGACCCACGAGGCGCCGGCTGGCGACACATGACCTTCACCCCGGGCCCTCAAGGTCACAACACGACCTCCGTGCTGTGCCGGCGGGGTCACTTCCTGTTCGGGGACAGCTGCGAGCGAGTGGAATCCATATCGGTGACGGTGACGGCGGAGACGGGCGATACCGTCGTCGGTGCCGAGATGTACTACCTGCTCTCGGACCGTCTGTCGCAGCTGAGAGGTCTGAATCTCAAGACTAATGGTCTGACCTACCTCGCCAGCATCACGAAGTTCGGAGCCCTCAATCTCATCACACTCAAGGCCGCCGTCAAACCTTCGGGCAAACTGAGACCTCGCGAGGTCCTGGCGAGACTTCTGAGCGCGCAGAGCTCTTGGGAAAATCTCACCCCAGGGACAAACGTCACATTCCGGTTGTGCTATCAGCGGGAAAACCGCGGCGCAACGGACAGAAGCGAGATGGAGCTGAACATACAGCACCAAATGGAGCAGGTACAATTTGAGCTGCAGCGCATGACGGAGATACAGCTCTTGAAACAGCAGCTCGAGGGGTCAAATGTGCTCTTTTCCCAAAGCACGGACGCCATGCAGCAACTGCAACGGCAGCAAATGCACCGCTGGCTGGAACTACAGCAGCGACAGCAGGCTGAAGCGAAGGAGATAGTGCACTGCTCGGTGAGAACTGTGGTGGGTGTAGACGGTGGTGGGGGGAGCGAGGGAGACGGTGGTGGGGG
>NW_004798315.1:95598-97639 GCF_000002075.1 Aplysia californica | reverse complement strand
CCACACACACACACACACACACACACACACACAGACCTGCTCACCCCAGAGGTTGCTGACCTCCTGTATAGTGGAAAGTTCCGGCGCCTTGCTTGACCTACTTATCTCCCTCGGGGTCATCACCATGACAACAGCCGCCATCAGGACCCTCGCACGTGACTAGTGCTCTGTCGTATTTGGGAGGAAACGAACTTCATCGACTGTTCGAAGTGTGGAGTCACTGTTCGTGTGATTATTCGAATAGCCATTCGAATTATTTTTCTTATATAACATCCTAATTCCATGAGAACAATTTCACAGATCACTATTCACACTTATTCGAATAACCATGCGAATGATTTTTCTTATATCGATATAGAAGAGGAATTGAGAGGCTTTGTGCACAAACTCCTCCCTTATTACATAACCCACACCTTGGAAACGTTGCAGGCGTCCACAGCATCCATGTGGCTAGGACCTAACTTTAAAAAAACCCACGCAAACTGCTTTCCCCGACTTGTTCCAAGATGCTTTGTTTCGTCCACACAGAGTTCTAGGCCTAGGCTATCAACAATTTCGAATTCTCAATTTTTTTAAACAGGAAGTTATGTTTCCGTTCACTAGCAGAGCGCATTGGTTCCACACCTTTGAAATTCTGGAGTGTACAACCACGAAAGCGGAATAGAGAATCAATCTATACATCTATTATATATTTGGCAACTTGGAAACACATGAATGAGTCACTTTTCTCTCAAGATTTATTGCTCCATTCCAATAGAGTGTAAATATAGTAGGCCAATGACTTTCAGTTGATGTTTATGCACCGATCATTCCTTTCATCGAAAGGGGACCCAGCTAGTATTATAACTAGTAACATCATAATTCCATGTGAACAATTTCACAGTTCACAGCCCTATCCGCGTCCCATTCTGCCTCGTCATTGTCAGTTTTAAAGTAATTCTGTACAATATGTCTCAATTATGTAAGGTACAGAATGCTTTAATTTCACGCCGGGTTGAGGAAAAATTAGACGAAAGTCCTACGTCCGATAAATAAAACCAAGCGGCATTCGAATAACAAATAACTCCGCCCTGCCACGCTCCGAATAGCTGTGACTCGCGGGGGAAATGGGTCGCTTTTAAGCACAAGGGGGCTGTCCCGAAAAATGCTGTTTGGAGAAAATCGAACATAAAGTTTTTGCCCCTCGTTCAGTTTCTTTAAAAGACAAGGAGGGTTCTATCTTTAACCAGGGGGGGGGGGAGGTTGTTTTGGTCTTGTACTTTCTTGTAACACCTCTAATCTTCGTCACGTTTATGACCTTATTGTGACGTAAATGCATTAACATACTTACTTTTACAAACATAATGGAAAAACCCTGTTCACAGACATTTTTCTCCTGGGTTATAAGGGATAGTTTTTAAGTTGTACACATGTATTTGCAACTTTTGCAGTATCTTGATCTTAATAAAGGGGAAATGTACTGTGGCTTTGCTTCAGAGTCTATTCTTGGGCGGTTTGCGGGTGCTCTGGTGTGGTTTGCTCCTTCTTTCCTATCAAACATCTATCGTCCTGATCTCTCCTCCTCCTTTTTTTGTGTTCGTCCCTCTCTTGAAACACCTCTAGTCTTCAGTACTTATAATATATTATGGCCTTACTGTGTTGCAAGTGCCGTAAAACTCTTACTTTAAAAAAAAGTCTATAGAAAGAAGATTGTGTCTTGTCTCTACAAACACGATAGAAAATGTTCCAGCGCTGAACATGCGACCAGACCTGTCTTTGTATTAGTAAGAGTTTTACGGCACTCACAACACACACAATAAGGTCATATAAGTGCCGAAGATTAGAGGTGTTACAAGAGAGTAACAAATACAAAAGAGAAGATGGGGAGATAAAGACGATAGATGTTTGATAGGAAAGAAGGAGCAGACCACACCAGAGCACCCGCTCAGACCTGTCCAAGACGACCGTCCATTGTCGATGAGGAAAGTAGTCATCTCAGAGTCAAGGGGGCTTCTTAGACACTGGCATTATTTATGATTTAGAAATATTCAACTGGGACGGG
>NW_004798315.1:92940-95384 GCF_000002075.1 Aplysia californica | reverse complement strand
TAAATTGGTCATTTGCACTGGTGACTGTCTTGGACAGGAAGCATTAGTCAGGAGAAAACCAAAGTGTCACCAATCCGTGACCCCAGCTGATGGACAAACCGGAACCGCAAACAATCGATCCCAACGGGCAAAGACAACAATAGATAGACTGCGCAACGTTTCAATGATTCTTTAGTTTTTAGTTTTAGTAGAGGTTTTACGGCGCGCGCAACTGCATAAGGTCATATGAGCGCCAGAAGATTAGAGGTGTTACAAGAGAGTAACAAACATAAAAAAAGAAGAAGGGGAGATAAGGACGATAGATGTTTAATAGGAAAGAAGAAGCAAACCACACCAGAGCACCCGCCAACCACCCACTAAATGATTCTGAACCACCGATAATTTTTCAAATTCGACAGTTATGTGATTCGGAAGTTTTAGTCGACCAAAGTGACGAACTTTCCCGAATATAATACAGACATGACGTATTTCGACTTTGCCATAGCTGAGTTATTCATTTTTCTTCACGCTTCCGTTTACATGTACATAATTTGGATCATTTTCATTTACACACTTCAACATAAGTTAAAGACCACCTTGACAGACAGCCCTATTTTTTTATCCGAAAAAAGACAGCAAGCAATATTTCTTTTTTTTTTTTTTTTTTGCTCTGAAAGTGTTAATGGGTTACCAATACGTACTTCAAAGCTTCCTAAAATGGCAAAACCACCACGTGCAGCACGGAAATCCTTGGGGAATTAAAAGCCAAATTTGCTGTTTTATATCGACTTGTGTGCGACACCTTGGTCATTCCTCAGTTAAAATGTCTGGTGCACGTCATAAACGGAGGTACGGTCTTGAACTGTGCTCACTTTGGTGGTAATATAAACCGCCGTTTGCGCAAAACCCAGTATCGCATCAACTTGCCACCAAGACGAAAGCTGAGAGACTTGGAATGACAATAGTAAGGATGATGAAAGAAAAAGCAGCAGTTCCCCCTATGTTGTTCTGGTTCAGTGTGAGCATGACATTGATAAATCAGTCCATTTACAATTCTGCTGAGCATACGAACATTATATTAACATCCTCTCCTTGTTTTCGCAAGAGTTTTACGGCACTTGCAACACAATTCGGTCATATAAGTGCAGACGATTAGAGTTGTTACAAAGGAGTAACAAACACAAAAAAGAAAGAGGGGAGATAAAGATGAAAGATTTTTGATAGGAACGAACGAGCAAACAACACCAAAGCACCCGCCAACCACCCACATCCCCATTTTGGGAATGGCCTAAGGACAACTTCAGTCAGATGTTCCAAACAGCGACACAGGAGCACACTTGCCCCACGCCCGACAACCCCAGCATCTCCCAACACGTCGCGATGCCGGGGGACACAAACCAAGAAATAAAGTCTCCAGTAACATAATCACGAACGTTCCTCACAAAGGCACAAACAAACGTACATTTGCAGTTTCCAACAACTCTCAATCTCTGAAAGTCACCAAACTCTTGCTCAATTTACCTCGGACTTGAAGCGACCCCCCACCTCCTTCAATCACGAATATCTCGAAATCAGTTCGAGATAGATGGGTATTTTTTTTCACGAGGAAGACCAAAAAAAAAAAAAAAAAACAAGCTTTAAGATGATACCAATAACTTCACAATTTGCCCCAAAACTGACGAAAGCCTGAAATCAACGAGCACTCGTACATGCATTAGTCATAAACACGTGGGGGTGAAAGATATCACCAGCGTCTGTGGTGTAGTGCTCAGGCGCTTCGCTGTCGCACGCAGGAGACCCGAGTTCAATTCCTGAGTGAAGTCACAAGTAACACAATCACGAATGTTCCTACTCTTCTCGCACACAACAGTACAGCAGACCACACAACTAGAATTGCCAGCCAGCTAGCTAGCCACTAGCCCACACACGGGCTAGCTAGCCACTAGTCCACACACAGGCTAGCCAGTCACTACTAGCCCACACATAGGCCTGTCCACGTCGTTTTATGCAAGAAAAATTCAGAAATTAAGAAATTCTGCAAACTGAGCCCAAAAATGTGAAATCATGCGATTCTGTTAATTTTAACAAAGAATGATGAAGGAGAATCATCAAAAATTATGCAAAAAAGATAAAAATTTGCTAAATTATGCGGGGTGAATAAAACCACGAGGACAGACAGACAGGCTAGGTCGCTACTTCTGGCCCACACACAGGACGGACGGCGCCACCAATGCAGAGACTCCAAGGGTCTTTGGATTATGTGAGTCAGAGACTTCGAGCGGGACACACGTTGTGGGGGAGGTGTTAATGGCCTTTTGTTTTTTTCTTGGGGGTTGGGTTGGGGGGAGGGGGTGAGAGAAAGAGAGAAAGGCACCATATAATAGAAAAGGTGTTGAAAATGGGAGTGGGAAGAAAAAAGGGTTTTTGGGAAGGCTGAGAGACGGAAAGGGGGGGGGGGGGGCGGG
>NW_004798315.1:89204-90623 GCF_000002075.1 Aplysia californica | reverse complement strand
CACACACACACACACACACATACACACACTCTCTCTCTCTAAAACACACACACACATACACACACAGAGTTTTAGTTTCAATAGAGGTTTTACGGCGCTCGCAACTGCATACGGTTATATGAGCGTCAGAAGATTAGAGGCGTTACAAGAGAGTAACAAGCATAAAAAAAGAAGAAGGGGAGATAAGGACGATAGATGTCTGAGAGCAAAAAAGAAGCAAACCACACCAGAGCACCCGCCAAACACCCACCCACACACACACAAAAATACATGACGTGGACCAATCCGCCAAGCCCACACACACACACATAAATATAACGACGACAGACAGTGATATCACGGTCTACACTCATGCCACAGCCCACTGCAAAGAAAAATCTATGTGCGCGATTCCTTTTCGGTTAGTTAGTTGTGTTTTTTGTTTGTTTGTTTGTTGTTGTTGGGTTGGTTGTTGTTGTGGGGTTTTTTTTGGGGGGGGGGGTTAAGAAAGAGTTTTACGGCACTTGCAACACAATAAGGTCATGTATATGTGCCGAAGATTAGAGGTGTTACAAGAGCGTAACTAACACAAAAAAGAAGGGGAGATAAGCACGATAGATGTTTGATAGGAAAGAAGGAGCAGAGAAGAGTACGATAGATGTTTGAACACAAAAAAGAAGGGGAGATAAGCACGATAGATGTTTGATAGGAAAGAAGGAGCAGACCACACCACCAGAGCACCCGCCAACCACCCACCCTTTTCGGTTAATTTTGGTCAGAATTTGACAGCACTTGCAACACAAATAGGCAATATTTCAAGTGCCGAAGATTGGAGGCATTACAAAAGAGAAGCTTACAATGTCAAAAAGGGGAAGGAGTGATAAGGGCAATAGATGATGTTTGATAGTGAAGAAGGAGCAAACCACACCAGAGCACCCGCCAACCACCCATGGTCAGAGTATGACGGCACTTTCAACACAAATAGGCAATATTTCAAGCGCCGAAGATTACAGGCATTGCAAAAGAGAAACAAGCAATGGTAAAAAGGGGAAGGAAGGAGTGATCAGGACAATAAAAAGATCATGTTTGATAGTGAAGAAGGAGTAAACCACACCAGAGCACCCGCCAACCACCCACATCAAAGACAAATCTGCGGGGATTTTTTTCTCTACTTTTAGTACGAGTTCTACGTCACTTGCAACATAAATGGGACATATACGTGAGGGAGGTTAGGGGTGCTGCAAGAGAGTGACTTACTGAATAACTTGGATAGATCGAACACAGAAGACTCGAAGTCACACATCCGTCGAAATGTGTCTGAGGTCCCATTTTTTTTTCTTCTTTATCTTTGTAAGCTAAATAATAATGAATAATGGATTGCATTTATATAGCGCATATCCACTTATGCAATGCTCTATGCGCTTAACATGATACATATTA
>NW_004798315.1:85600-87497 GCF_000002075.1 Aplysia californica | reverse complement strand
AACAACAACCACAACAACAACAACAACCACAACCACAACAACCACAACAACCACAACAACAACAACAACAACCACAACAACAACAACAACCACAACCACAACAACAACAACAACAACAACCACAACCACAACAACAACAACAACAACAACAACCACAACAACAACAACAACCATTGACGTACCTGTAAAAGGACTGACGTGACCCAGCACCCCTTGTGACGGTCCCTGTAACGGTGACGCTCTGACCTGCGTCACGATCTGTGCCTTCTGGCCGGCGGGAGACAGAACCCCGGACTGCGCCTGACCCGGTGTGGGCGAGTCGGCGTGGACCGTGATCTTGGCGCCGAGTCTCATCTGATCGATGGTCAGCTCAGCCAGGGCGTACTTGGTCAGCAGATTGTCGTAATCTTTCTGCAGCTGCTGCACTAGCTCTGTGGCCTGCTTCCTCTTCTGGGCCTCCTGGGTCAGCCTTTCGGTCAGCTCCCCGGACGAGTGGTCACCCAATTCCGACAGGTCCACGTGTGTGTCCTCGGACCCGGGCAAACCGAATCCCAAACCCGCACCGAGTCCGGTCGAGTCGTCCATGTTGGTGAGTCGGCCGATCTCCTCCATGGACATATGCGTGGGTTTGACGGGACCCGAGCGGGCGGCCAGGTTGCTGGAGCTCTTGGCCTTCACCCGGAACGACTGACTGGGCTCGGCGCTGCTGGGCTGTGGCAAAAGTCGCTTGTGGTGGTGGTGATGCTGTCTGTCGTCACCAGCTGCAGCTTGTCTGCCGGCTGAAGCTGGGCGACTACCGCTACCACCGGACCCGTCTTCGAAGAAACTCTCCTGAGACTTGGCTTTGCCCATGCGCTGTACCGCGGCCTGCTCCGCTCTGCGCTGTCTGGCGTGGACGATCTCGGAGGTGGTGGACACGTGGGAGGTGGAGGAGGAGGGGCGGGAGGGGAGGTGGAGACCGCCGGAGGTGGTGGTGGCGCGGGTCGACTCGGAGCGGACGGACCGCGTGTCGTAATTCTGTCCCTCTTCTCCTCCCTCCTCCTCCTCCTCATACTCCTCCTCCCCTCTTCTCCCTCTACGTCTGCCGGGACTGGGAGAAGCCCCTCCCACCTCCGGACCCCTTCCTCCGTGACTGCCTTGACTAATCCGGCGTTGCCTCTCAGCCCGATGCTGTTGCTGTTGCTGCTGTTGCTGTTTGGCTTTCTGGTTCATGACATCGCCCGGTGAATCCGGGAGAATCCTGCTGGTGATGAAGAAAATCTCCTCATCCTCCTCGCCGGTCATCCGCTGAGAGAGTGACCCTCCCTGGCTGCCCAGGTTCTGGGAGTGGTTCTCAAACTCCGCCTCGTCCGGGAAGCTGCGACTGCTGATGGTCTGTGCAGAGCTGGCCCTCGAGGGAAACCTGCCCCCACCCTCCCCCCCCACACCACCAGACTCACTCTGTCGAGACACGGGACGGCTGCTACTGCCCCCTACTCCTCCTCCTCTTCTTAAAATCCCTCCCCTCTTCCTCCCCCTCTTCTCAGCTTCCTCCTCCTCCCCCTTCTCTCGGTGCTCACCCCCTTCATCCTCCTCATCCTCCTCCATCTCCTTCCTGTACTCACTCTCCAGATACTCGCCTATCAGGTCTCTGTGTCTGTCCTCCCCCTCCCCTCCCTCCCCCTCCTCCCTGTCCCCGATCCGGGAGGCCACCCTGGACTCTATCTCCTCAAACTCGTTGAGGGAGTCACGTGACAGGTCCGCGCCATCCACCAACACGCCCAGGTCTCTCAGCTGACGGTAGTAGTCATCCGTGAACAGTTGGCGGTTGTCCAAGTCTGAGGCCAGCTGCTCAAACTCTGCCGCGTTCTGGCTGGCTGTCTTCTGGGGCTGTGGGGGCGGGGAGGAGAGGGGGGAG
>NW_004798315.1:82793-84223 GCF_000002075.1 Aplysia californica | reverse complement strand
AGGGGGGAGAGGGAAGGGGGACACTCAGACTTACCCTCCTCCCAGCCCGGTTCTCCACATCGTCTGGCCCGTCCAGTGTACTGCCCAGAGTATCCAGAAGGTCACCACCACCCCCACCGCCAGACTTCTTGACCCGCTTCCGGTCACTGCCGCCATAGTTGTCGTCCTTGTCGAAGCTCAGGTCGTCTTTGGAAGCCTGGAGGAAGGGGAGGACACAGAATACACACGGTGGTTTGTGAGAGAGAGAGAGGAGTGGGATGACACAGAATACAGAAGATGATTTTTGGACGAGAGAAAGCACATCTAGTTTAGTACATGTATAGTTCTAGTAGAGGTTTTACGGCGCTCGCAACTGCATAAGGTCATACGAAAGTCAAGGGGTGGATATCAACAGAGAAGTCCTTACAGGGAATCAGACTTACTCTGCTCACCTCTCTAGCTTCAACAGCACAAAGTCTGCTTCGAATATCAAGGCACCCCAGAAATAGCAGGTCACAAGAGAGTGACAAACATACAAAAGAAGTACAGGGAAATGACGATAGTAAATATGAGGAAAAAGAAAAAGCAGCAGTTCCACGTTGTAGATCAGGCACAGTGATGAGCACGACATTGTTAAATCACCTCATTTAAAAATCTGCTGGGCACTAGAACGAGAATTGCCCCCCCCCCCTTTGGGAATGGCCTAAAGACACTACAGTCAGTGGCACTGCCCCGGGGGATGGGAAGCACATCTATCAACACGCACGATGGTTTTTGAGTGAGAGAAAGCACATCTATCAACACACACGATGGTTTTTTAACGAGAGGAAGCACATCTATCAACACACACGATGATTTTTGGGCTAGAGGAAGCACATCTATCAACACACACGATGGTTTTTGAGTGAGAGAAAGCACATCTATCGACACACACGACAACTTCTGTTATCTCAAACTTACAGATACTACGTCATCTCAAACTTGTTATTGTTGATAGTCCAATCAGAAACTTTTTGTTTACCTAAAACAATCTGAATACCTCAAACTTTCCGTTTACCTCAACAAACTCCCCCATTTACCTCAACAAACTCCCCCGTTTACCTCAACAAACTCCCCCATTTACCTCAAACTCTGTAATGTTGATGTTCCCACTCCGCGTTTACCTCAAACTCCCCCCGTTTCCCTCAACAAACTCCCCCCGTTTACCTCAAACTCGTAGATGTTGTAGCTTTCACCCCTCATTTACCTCAAACTCCCCCGTTTACTTCAAACTCTCCCATTTACACCCGTTTACCTCAAACTCCCCCATTTACACCCGTTTACCTCAAACTCTCCCATTTGCACCCGTTTACCTCAAACTCCCCCATTTACACCCGTTTACCTCAACAAACTTCCCCATTTACACCCGTTTACCTCAACAAACTCCCCCATTTACACCCGTTTACCTCAAA
>NW_004798315.1:80005-82548 GCF_000002075.1 Aplysia californica | reverse complement strand
GAGGGGGGAGGGGGAGGGGGAAAGTCACTTGTGTAGTAGTTAATATTTTGTTGGTAGGTTGGTTGGTTTACTGCTTGTTCCTATGGTCGGTTGGAAATCTCATCTTATCTTATCTTATCTTATCTTATCTTATCTTATCTTATCGGTTTAGTTAGTTGGGTGGTTGTCTTGACTCATCATATTATAACATGTTATCTTATCGCATCTTATCTTATCAGTATTATTTACCATTGAGGCCATTACTATTATTATTATTATCCTTACCATCATTATTATTATTATTATTATTATTATTATTATTATTATTATTATTATTATTATTATTATTACTATTATTTAATTATTATTATTATAATATCATTATTTTAATCCTATTATTATTATTATCATTACTATTAATATTACGCTGTTGTTATTGTTATTATGATTCCTATCGGATGACCTATGACCTCACCACTCGTGGAGTCCCTAAAGGATGACCTATGACCTCACCACTCATGGAGTCCCTAAAGGATGACCTATGACTTCACCACTCATGGAGTCCCTAAAGGATGACCTATGACCTCACCACTAGAGGAGTACCGTAAGAATGACCTATGAGCTCACCACTCATGGAGTCCCGTAAGATCCCATCATCGTCCAGCTCAAAGTCGTCACTGGCCCCCACGTACGCCATGATGTGACGTCACAACCACCTCGTCCTCTTCGTCTGCTCCTGGGTCAGCGGTCAACAGACCATGCTCGTCTCTGCTCGCTCTGGGGAGAGGGGGGGAGGGGAGGGAGGGAGGAGAGAGGGGAGGGAGGGAAGAGAGAAAACACGGGCTGTTTATACTGATGGTTTCGTTTTAGCTTGTTCCATTGTTTTAGTAAGGTTTTACGGCGCTCGCAACTGCATAAGGTCATATGAGCGCCAAGGGGTGGATGTGAACAGAGAAGTCTAAACGGGGAATCAGACTTACTCTGCTCACCTCTCTAGCCTCAACAGCACAAAGTCTGCTTCGACTATCAAGGCACCCCGGAAATAGCAGTTCACAAGAGAGTGACAAACATACAAAAGAAATAGAGAGGAAAATGACGATAGTAAGGATGAGGAAAGAAAAAGTAGCTGCTGCATCAGTTTAGGCACAGTTATGAGCACGACATTGACGAATCAGCCCATTTACAATTACAATTCTACTGTGCATAAGAACATGTTAATGCCCCCCCCCCTCTTTTGGGAATGGCCTAAAGACACTTCAGTCAGCAGCACTGCCCCGGGGGCTGACAATATGTAGTCTCGGACTTCTGTCCTAGAAAAGCTATGTCAGCGCCCGGGTATGCCACTGGTCGGTCCTACTTCTTTTTTTCCCCGTACTGAGAGATATACAACTTCCTAGCAGAAAGACCGAGATAATAAAAAGTTTACAATCTACATTATTACTCCAGCAGACTCTAGAACTTTCAAAAACATTCTCGGCTTCCCGGGAAACAAACAATGCAAGCAGCTGATTCAGCGCTCAAACACTAACAATAGACAAACTTTCGCAATCAATAGCCTGGAACCCATTCCCGTCAGGATGAAGTTAGGAAAATTAGGGTAAAGTGCCTTTCCCAAAGGAATGTGTTTGTTTTAGTAAGTGTTTTACGACACTTGCAACACAATAAGGTCATATAAGTGCCAAAGATTAGAAGGTTACAAAAGAGTTTAAAAAACACAAAAAGAAGGAGGGGGGGGTAAATATGATAGATAGATGTTTGATAGGAAAGAAGAAGCAAACCACACCAGAGCACCCGCCAACCACCCACTTCCCAAAGGAATGGAACTCATGTCTCCTGTGTGCGACGATGGCGAGTCAGACGCCGGTGGTAATGTATGTGGCAAAGTGATCACGTGATGTTGATAAACCCGAAGTCACGTCAAAGCGAAAGAATTTAATGGCCGCTTATCTGGATCGATATAAACAATAAGCTCGCTTTTAAAGCACAAGGGGGCTATCCCAAAAAATCCTGTTTTGAGAAAATCGAAGTTAACAGTTTTTGGACCCGTGCTCAGTTTCTCAAAAAAAAAATAAGGAGAGTTTTCTATAAAACCAAACAAATATACACACCAATGAAACCAAACTTCTCCTATAGGTAGGGCAATGCCCACTTTTGGTGTAGGTCAAGATTTCTGGAAACCCCCGAAATCTGGGTTAGCCGGCTTGTCCTTAAAAGCGACCAAATAACAGCCCGGCCATAAAACTTGTATATTGAAAAAACTTTGTGAGAGTGTTTTGGAAGGTCCAGATCTCTTTCTTCTGGGTCCTGTGGATACGTTTGGTTTTAATAAGGTTTTCCAACGCTCGCAACTGCATAATCATCTTGTGGGTTTTGGCTTTGTTTTATTGTCTGTCTCTCGTATACTGTCTGTCTGTTTGGTCTGTGCTCTACTGTCACACACACACACAGACACACACACACAGACACACACACACAGACACACACACAGACACACACACACAGACACACACACAGACACACACACACAGACACACACACACAGACACACAGACACACACACACAG
>NW_004798315.1:76570-77893 GCF_000002075.1 Aplysia californica | reverse complement strand
GTTAGTTAGAATATATATTTAATGAAATACTTTCCCGATTATTTTAGCGGTTGAACAAGCATACAACATGAAGTCAGGATTTGTTTTCATTCACAACTTACAGTTGCCGCCTCCAGTACAAGTAAGATTCTTGTGACTTGTGTGAGTGTGATATCTCCAGGCCCTATCTGGTTCCATTTCACTTTGATTACCCTGTCAAACAAGTCAGCCTTCGCCCCTGCACACACATACACAAACACGCGCGCGCGCGCGCGCACATGCATGCATACACTATATGGTCGCTTTTAAGCACAAGGAGGCTACCCCGAAAAATGCCGATTTGAGAAAATCGAAGGTAAAGATTTTGCCCCTCGCTCAGTTTCTTTACAAGACAAGGAGAGTTTAATCAATACTATAACCAAACAAATATACACACCAATGAAACCAAACTTCTCCTGTAGCTAGAAAATGGACAAGAATTCTCCCGTTGTAAATAATTTATCTTTAAAAAAAAGAAAAGAAAAAAAAGCCCACTTTTGGTGTAGACCAAAATTTCTGGAAACCGAAGGGGGGCTCTCGTTGCCTAGAGGTCAAGGTGTTGGCCTCTCATTCAAAGGTCCCGGGTTCGAATCCGGGCAGTGACCGAAAAATTTTCTTCTCTAAATTTGTCTCCTTTCGCCTCCTTTCCTGCTCTCTAGCAATGTTTTGTCGTCTGCTTTCGTCTCCCTCATCTCCTTTGCCCCCTCCTCTGGGCTCCTGACTCTTTCTACAGCCTTTCTACTGCTACTCCTTGACTTCTTCTTACAGCTATCTTTCAGCCACACCCTTGATCTTCTGGTAGGAAAGATCTACACCTAGCCTTCTCGGACAAGGGCGATAAGTCTCGGAGGGCCCGTGTGCAAGTTGCGCACGTTAAAGATCCCTTGAGGGTCTAAAATCGATAAGAGTAGGCTTCGGCCGCCACCCGGGCAAAATTCAAAATTTCCTACCAACTGAAAAAGTTTAATGTGTCCCGCGCGCTCATATGACCTTATGCAGTTGCGAGCGCCGTAAAACACTTACAAAAACAAACAAACCTCCGAAATCCGGGTTCGCCCGCTTGTCCTTAAAACGGACCACATATCTGCGTGTGTTCCGGTACGTGTGTGCGGGTGTGTGAGCGAGAGTGCGTGCGTGAGTGCGTGCGTGAGTGCGTGCGTGAGAGCTTGCGTGCGTGCGTGCGTGCGTGCATGCATGCGTGCGTGCGTGAGAGCGTGCGTGCACGTGTGATAACCTGACTACCTCGATGTGAGAATGGTCTTTTTAGTGCCGGGAGACAAACAACTAGCCAGACACCCCACTCCT
>NW_004798315.1:67742-69798 GCF_000002075.1 Aplysia californica | reverse complement strand
TATATATTTATTTATAGGCCAGAATACCTATCCTCTGTAAGCTGTTTAAATGTACAAAGCCAAGACAGCAAGATTTTACAGATGAGAGTAAAATACGTTTCACTCTTTTAACAGTTGCATCTATCATAAATCTATAGACATATGCATATATTTTTTTTCATCTTTTTTTTTCTTCAATATTTAGAATTTGTATTTCCACAAAATGTTTCTTAACAAAAATAACCGATATATCACAGATTAAGTTTATTGCAATTTTAAAAATGTAATATTGGGCTTGGTTCCTTTAAACAGCTGGTCGACAATATGATAACTTTCCCCCTGACAACATTATTCTGTGAGTTGATTACACCGGAAAGCAATAGCACTTATTCAGCCAACAGCTTTGTATATAGCAGAGGTGAAACACAATGAAATCATGGGCAAGGAAGGAAATAAGCGCGACAAAATTATACAAGTCTATGCTGTTGCAATGCAATCATGCACAAACAGCATACATTTTATTCACAAAAAAGGGCTGGGGTAATCTTCAAAGTTCAAAGGAAAGCAAATTTCTGCAAAAATGGAACAGCACATTCTTTGAACTGCTTTTCAGTAATCGATATGATATGAAGACATAATAAAAATGTTAATGTATAGATCTAAAGCGCCCACGTCAAAGTGACACCTTTCTGTTGAGGAGCTGAAGCAACATTTGGCATTAAAAAACAAAAGCGGAGTTGTCACAGCAAGGTATTCATGATAGACTAAAATAATCTCGAAAACATAAACTGTAGAAAGGGGGGGGGGGGACATGAATGTGTACATTATACACATAAAAGGCTACACACCAACAAACACACATATATTACACACCAATAAACACACATCACAAAAAACACTATTCGCATCAACAAACAAATGAGACCTAGATATACACACCAATAAATATATTATACAAACAAAACAGGCTAGACCAGCATGTGTGAACAAAACACTAGCCTAGATCATCACGTCAAAAAATAAACAAGACAAACACACCCCAAAAAAATATTTTAAAAAACCAAAAACAAATTAATACACTAGACCAACACACCAACAAACACACAGATAATGAGTTATGATTTGAACTTATAGATATTTAGGCCAGTGAGAAAATACTGAGGCAGGTCCAAGTTTTATAAGACCTATTTAATTAAACTATGACTGTACGCAGTTTTATTATGAATATGTAAGAACAATTTAAACTATCTCTTTAAAATAAATCTGCATTCTAAAATGTATCTAAAACATTTATGTTTTGCCCATAAAACTAAATAAAGCCATCAATTGTCTTCTGCATTAAAGTGCTCACACAGTTGCTGTCAGGTGAGTCTACAACAGTAAGTAAAAGCACATGATTTTTACTGTAAACGAAACAACATATTGGAGGAAAAAAACTGGTTTGTTGTCTTACGCCTTGTCTTACATATTTACTAACTGTTTCAGACTAGGCTAGACTTAAGCTTGGGCATCTCTGGATCATTGCATGTGTATAATAAACTTTCATATTTTTACTCCCATTCTCAAAAGAAGATAGATCTAGATATCTAGATCTAGATCTAGATATCTCTCCTTGGAGTTTATTTTCATGAGAAATACTTCAAATATGAAAAAAAGTGGAATTAGATCTAGATCTAGATCTAGATCTAAAACCTAGATCCAGTAATTATATTCAACGTGAAAAACCTTGGATTACTTGGATCTAGTCTAGATTCTAGAAGATCTAGATCTAGATCTAATCTTAGAATCTAGCAAAACTACTTTTAGACTTCAATTTCCATTATAAAGCTGAACCATTTCATTCGTCCAGATAGTTGGAAATCAGGCCCTTTTCTAACTAACTCAGTTGTATAATGAACCCGCCGTTCAATGGAATCCACATGCTGAACACATTCCAGTGCTTTGTTCTCACCATTCAATAGCAGTAAATGAATCGACGACAAGCCTTCCGACCAACACGTTCACAGCCCCGTACTGCCGTAGATCTCTACCGCGGCGTTAGACCTCGCATGTTTTGTTCATCCTTTTCAGTGGAGAA
>NW_004798315.1:39501-64594 GCF_000002075.1 Aplysia californica | reverse complement strand
GTGTGGCCTAAATAAGCTAAACCCCCCTCCCTTACCTTATTTAGGCCATATGTGTCCCAAATAAACACTCCCAAAAATATATATTATTATAAGCCTAGGCCTATCCACATACACATCCATAATAATAATATCGAAAACCCGCACATCGACTTCAGCAATGTTTGTTGTTGTTGTTGTTTTAAATCAGTTGACCCACTTTGTCTCCGGGGGCTAGTTGTTGGGCTCTCATGCAGGCTGGGAACCGTAGGTTGTGGGTTCAATTCTCGTCTGATGCCGGACGTTGTCCTTGGGAAAGGCATTTTGCTTTACAAAAATTGTCCTCACTTCACCCAGGTGGGAATTATGGGTACATTGTACCCAGCTATAAACAGCGAAACATCTTGTCAGTTTGTTAGTGTAGTGTTTGAGCTGCTTGAATTGTACGCTTCTCGAAAAGCTGAGAACGTTTCTGAGGGCTCTAAGGTCAGCTGGGATAATACTCCAGTCCTGTAATCATTATCGTCCGGTGCCTTGCCGACTGGCGTGGGCGATCATGGACTTCCACTTCACTCTGTCTTGCGCACAGAATTCTGTGGTCTTGCGTTGCAGCGATGGTGTCTGTGTCTTCCGTCCTTGCTGTTCCCAGCCATGTTGTCAACTTGTCCAGTATCTTTTCCCTCTGTCTGCCTCTACCTCTCTTTCCATCAAATTTGCCCGTTGTTACAATATTCTCCAAGGCTTCTTTCCGCATAATACATGTAATATGGATTGTAAAACGCATAGAGCTGACTACTGGACGGGAGCATACGCTGTATAATCTACATAAATATGATTGATCATTGTCATTGTTATTTCTTCCAATCACGTGTTCTAGAACACTTCAGGTAATAGCTTATAGCATTAATTTTAGGGGGCGGGGGTGGGAGGGCAAAAGGGGGGTATAACTGACAGTTGTTCGATTTGTTTGTGATAAGGAAATAGTAGGCCGGCATGATGCGATCTTGATTTTTCAAAAGATAAGATCTGAATAGCCTTCTCCTTTTTTTTATCTACAAAATCCAGCAGACGTAAAAAGAGTAACCCGCGGGTCATGCCGAACCTGCCACGGCGACCACCTGTACAAACGACCACTTTCCATCCCCCCCCCCCCCCCGCCCCTTGCATTTTTTAGATATATATAATTTAACCGTGTAAAATGGTCACCTGTCCAACGTCACCGTATTTTATCAACCCGCGGTCAAATGTACCTGCCTCAGACGGCCAGGCGTGGTCACTCATTGCCCGACGCTTTGTCATAAATTTTGAATCGTCCCCTCACGCTGTGGACGGGCCGTCATAATTCATTCACCTGTGGTTATTGTTAGTCCCTCCAATGAATGTTTACCCAAGTTGACCAATGGGTAGGCCAAACACTAACAATATGTACATTTTCAGCTGCTGGTGAGGGAAGCGTGTGATCCGTCATAACCTATATAAGCCCCGCCCACAACTCATGTACAAATCGTGTGTGAGGTGACAGGTCACTGATTTTGTTTACCTAATCAGCAACAAAGTAACAATGGAAGTTGACGTGAACTTGTGACAGAAGCGTCGCTCGTTCTCCGAGTAGTGGCGACCCGTGTTTCTTTTACCATGGCACTCGGTCTTCATCGTCCTACTTATAGAAATCTGTCGTTTCTTTTAGCACAGCACAAAACCAGCAACAAAAGGAAAGCTAACCAAAAAGCTAACAACAACAAAAGTTTCTTACACCTCCCATCCCCTTAAAAAAAAAAAAAAGCAACAACCAAAAAATGCTTTTGAATGAGCCTTACGGCAGTCTAAAGCCTGAGATCAGCCCGGTCTTAGTTTTAGTAGAAGTTTTACGGCGCTCGCAACTGCATAAGGTCATATGAGCGCCAGCAGATTAGAGGTGTTACAAGAGAGTAACAAACAGAAAAAAGAAGAACTGGACCTCAGAACGAGTACATAGATATATGTGATATAATGGTAATCCTCATTTAGTGCATGAGAGAGAGAGAGAGAGAGAGAGAGAGAGAGAGAGAGAGAGAGAGAGAGAGAGAGAGAGAACAAGAAAAGACAAAAACAAGAGAAGAAAAATAAAATACCTTCTACCAGGGACATTCTCTAACCGTTTGTAACACATAAAACCATAAAAACATAGTGAGCGTATAAAAACAAAGCAACTTTCTGATACAGAAGTCAAAACCCAAACACATTTTTGTATAATTCTTTTGTCGAGTTTTTTTATTTTTAGATTTGAGTCATTGTAATAAAAGAAACAAACAGGAAAAATAGTATTTGACGTTACAGGAACAGTATTGTGAGAGAGGAAAAGTGAAACAAAGAGAGGAAAGTTACAACCATTCATCCAGTCATATACGCACAAACAATTCATCCAGTCATATACGCACAAACAATTCATCCAGTCATAAACGACCAAACAATTCATCCAGTCATATACGCACAAACAGACACAAACCTCATACAACTCAGTCAAACATCAAGCACACACACACACAAACAGACAGTCCCAGAAACAGACTTTTCCTTCAACAATTCCCTCTCAATCGACAGATATTGCAGCAACAAGCATAAGTTCACAGTCGTCTTTGAAAATGTCAAAAAAACAATCCCAAAAACCCACCAAAGTCTCTAACTCACCAGACGGCCCCATATCCCGAGCCCCCACCTCACACATTGGGCCAGAATCGCAAGACGGGAGGCGGAAATCTCAAAAACACCAAATAGAAGTTCCGTAATTTACGAAAAAATGGCATTGTGAAAATGCGGCTGAAATGTTGTGAAAATTACGGAAAAATGGTGTAAGTGATTTTGGCAGACCACTAGAGAGGCACTAAACATTCTTTGGTCGGACCTTCCTCCGTTCTCAGACCGGAAAGGTACCCTACAACACGCGGTGATGAACACACCACAAACCACAGAACATTTTGTGGTCGGACCTTCCTCCGTTCTCAGACCAGAGAGGTACCCTACAACACGCGGTGATGAACACACCACAAACCACAGAACATTTTGTGGTCGGACCTTCCACCGTTCTCAGACCAGAGAGGTACCCTACAACATGCGGTGATGAACACACCACAACCACCACTAGCCTCACAAGTAACAGACTTTACTTCAACTTCATTTTGGGTTTGGTCAGACTTTTACGGCGCTCACAACTGTATAAATGTGCTTCATTTACTTTAGTTTTAGTACGGATTTACGACGCTCACAACTTAACGTGCTTCAACAAAATTCAAGAGGTCACTTTAGTCTTCACTTTGGAGAGCTTGAATATTTCACCTAATTTCACCCAATTGGCCAATTTTTCTCCTGCTTTGTCCATTCAAAATTGTTGAATGAGGTCTGCGACATAGACATGTTTGTGTCTAGACGGTGACCGCATCAAATATCTCGGGTAGAAAAAACAACCGTGGCGGTATTTTTCCTAGGCTGGCTACCACTCGCAAAGCCCTACAGTCAATACCGCTGGGAAATATGCTAATGCAAAAAAAGTCAAACCCACAGTTTGTTTGAGTAAAGAGAAGCACATCAACGCAATTATGGTCATTTTGTGCCGAGACAAAGTATGACAGACACAGGGAACGTTAAGAAGTAGGACCTACCAGTGGCACCCTCCAACCACCCGCACTCACATACAGGCAGGTAAATAGCAACAACTACAACAGCAACAAAACAACTGACATCACCGCTACTTCTGCATGGGGGGGGGGGAGGAAATGAAACAACTCCCTGGGTAGACAGTAAATATTGTAAGTGCGAGGTTATTAATGAAAAAGGGACCTACAAATGATGGTTAACGACCGTCTCTGATAGTATCATCCAGCCCACTCAAATTCAAAAACGTTTCATTTGGGATTCAAACCAAGGCCATGCGCACTAAAGCTCAGTGTGTGTTAACATCTGAACATAACTGCGGAGCCCTCCCTGGGTACGAAACATTTTTTTTTACACTCTCACCAGTCAGGAAAAGGTTCAGTGCAAGGGTTGGATCCGAGGAAGAAGCAATAACAACAAAAGTTTTACAATCAAAAGCGACATATCGATGGTGCCGGTACAACGTGGGCAAGTCCAAAACTTTTCTACAACATCATCTTTTGACTACAGTGCGCGACCCCAGTGCTTTCTTGTCCTATCTCCACTTTTTTAACAGTGAAAATATGAACTGTTTTCACTGTTTGAAAAAAAAATGGAGATACGACAAGAAAGTACTGAAGTCGCGAGTGGAGTCCACTTCAATCCAACAGTGGTAAACCAAAATAAAATAAAATCCAACAGCCGGCCCAGTTTAGTTTTAGTAAGGTTTTACGGCACTCGCAACTGCATAAGAGAGATGGCCCATCAGCTGTGCCAGACACCATCAATACACACACACACACATACATGTGTATATATATATAGCAAGGAGAATCATCAGAACAAGAATACAAAAATATACATATAAAGCGGATCCAACAAGACAGAAAACAAAACAGAAACAACAAAGAAGTCCCAAAACCCCATGAGCAAATGAGATCAACGGTCCACGGGAATTCCCCAAAACAAAATTGATGCGAGAAACAAGACACAAAGGAGGAAGCCTTCCTTCGTGGGACCAGCAAGGCACGGCCAGGACATTCTGTGAGGACCTAGCAGGGGAGAGAAGACAGACGCCACAGTTTCTGTGCATGGTCTACTACATGAGGGGAGACATACGCCACAGTTTCTGCGCACCGTTTACTACACGGGGGAGAGGATATAAGCCCATGCTTTCACAAGTTCTTAGTTTTGGTAATTACGGCACTTGCAACACAATTAGTCCATGCAAGAGCCGAAGGCTTCTTTTTAAAAATTTGTTTTACAACGAGTTTTACAGCACTAACAAAACAACACAATTAGGTCATATTTTTATAAAAATAAGTGCCGAAGATTAAAGGTGTTACTAGAAGATTACATTTTAAAAAGGAGGACAGATAAGGATGAAGGATGTTTGACAGGAAAAAAGAGCAAACCACACCAGAGCACCTGCCAACCACCCACATTCTTTCACAGAACACTGGAAAGAAATCAGTTTAAAAACATCATTGCGTCTTTTGGTGCCATGTATGTATTTGATGGGAAAACACACACGCACGCACGTGCACACACACACACACACACACAAGGGATGATGACGATCTGGGATGAGCTCCCTTTGGAAACACGAGACAGAAATTTAAAAAAGTTTGGAGGGTGCGGGTCTCAAAAAGCAAGCACGGACATTTCCTGGACAACTGGGAACGCTCACGTTTTTTCACCATCCGACTATTTCTTTCCACATCAACAAAGTCTACATACAACGTACAGGAAGCTAAACAACTTTTTTCTAACATGGACAAATTCAAACGCACCTATGGGATGACAAATAGAGGGTGACCTAATGATAACATCTCAGCTTGCAAGGGAAAGAATCAGTGGTCAGTACCGGAGCCCGCGTGCCACAACTTTGGTCACGTCGGGGAAGGGAATGGACATTTTGCAACAAAGACGAGAAGACGATTTGGACAAATTCATCCTTTCAAAAATCTCAGGGATCATACATAAAAATATGGACAAAACTGACGAAGAATGTTTGTTTTAGTGAGGTTTTACGGCGCTAAAGTGACAAAGAAAGATACAACATTTGCACAAGCAAAAACCAAATTCGCCAAGGCCGAGAAGCTTGTGGGGAAATCCTAAATAGATAAGACATTAAGATGTCTAGCGCTACGTCATTCAAAAATAAAAGAGCCCCAACACCTTGTATAAAACATAGGCATGAGAACTGTGATATGAGCCAATATTTGGTCGGCTTAAAAGTTTTTTTTTCTTCTATAGGCAAAGTTTTCAGCCTGCATTGACAGAGTTTAGATAGGGAGGCAGGCCGCGACCCAGATAGAAGCTCCACGTGTCTCCATCACTACGGCCACAGGCACACCCAGGCAACACACCCAGTGTGTGAGCTACTGTTCTAAGAAGGTTTTACAGCGCTCGCAACTGCATTAGGTCATATGTGTAGGAGCTGGAGGCCTCCTTCTGGACATCGGAAAAACTCGACAAGGGCAACAACAAAAAAGTTTCATACCAGATGTAAAAATGATGAAAATGGTAAAAGTCTGGAATTCTGAATATACTTTGGTGAATGAACTAGGCCTACTTTACCGTTACCTCTCTCTCCCTCTCTCCACCACACTGGTACATTGTAAATGTTTGCAGTAACTGGGGATAAAATATTGCAGCTGACACTCACACACAGGGACATGAGATGTGCAACACTTCTCTCAAAAAACAAAAACTATGAACAGTGACACCCCTCTCAGCCCTAGAAAGTGGAAATGGAAAAAACAAATATTTGCAAAAAATGAAACAAAACGTTTTCCTGAAATGTTCCGACAAACAGTCGGTGTTAGCTGCGGGGACAAGCCGGGGTTCCCGGGAATGGGTAAGTTTTCAGAAAGAGTTTTACAACACTTGCAACACAAAATAGGTCAAACAAGTGATGGAGAGAAGAACATACAAAGAGAAGAAGGAAGGGAGATAAGTTCAGTTTTTTTAGTAAGAGTTTTACAGCACTCGCAACACAATAAGGTCATTATATATAAGGAAGGGCGACAAGAACGATAGATATTTGATAGGAAAGAAGAAGCACTCGCCAACCACCCACAGACAGAAGTACAGGAAACAACAGAGAGAAAGAAGAAACGACCAACCAGCAGTGGCACCCTCCAACCACCCGCGTAGTAACCTTTGAAGACAGGGGGTGGGGGTGACCACAGAAGACATGATACAAACAAACACACACACACAAACCAATGTTGAACACATGTGTCCCTCACTCTACACAAGGCTGCAAAACAAAACGACACACACTCTACATGCTATCAAAGACCAATGATTTAGCACACACATACACCTGACACGGTTCATACATAAACATAGGAAAGCACACTAGCACACCTACACATACACACATGAGAAATTACACACACACATACCCATGAAAAATTACACACACATACACCCATGAGATATTACACACACACATACCCATGAGAAATTACACACACATACACCCATGAGATATTACACACACACAGACACATGAGAAATTACACACACACATACACATGAGAAATTACACACACACATACACACAAGAGAAATTACACACACACACACATACACACCACAAGAGGAGGGGTGGTAAACACACACACACACACTATATGATACACGGAGACACACAGAGATACAAAGAACAACCTATATATGGGAACACATCACAGATTCCTTTGCAAGTGAATGCAAGCAGCAGCAGCACAGCAGCGACACACTGCCCAGCACGCCGCTTATCCAAAAACATACAACGACGACAACAACAACAATAACAACTCGTGTCTTTAAATAATATCCTGTCCTATATACACAAATGTACAAATGCAGGGAGGTTAAAAAACCCCACCAAATCACCTGTTAGGACAAAACTACCGAGAAATTGTCCAGCGCTTTTTTTCTCCCTTATGTATTCCACACAATAAAAAACTGATCACGTCATCCACCGATGATGACAGCGACACGTCATCCACCGATGACAGCGACAACTTCGGACCTGCCAACCACCACAGGACCAAACGTTGGAGGTTTTCTCAACCCCCCCCCCAAACCAAAGATCAGAGTTTGTTCTGTTTTAGTAAGATTTTTACGGCGCTCTCAACTGCATAAAGTCATATGAGCGCCAAGGGGTGGATGTCAACAGAGAAGTCCAAACGAAATCGAAGTTTGTCGGGACAAATCAAAAGTTCCATACCCCCCCCCCCGACTAAGTAGACTAAGATTCCACAATGCCTGTATCTCCCAGGGGGTGGAGGTTTCAACTAGCCCTGGACCTCCACAAGGCAGGACTGCTAGAAAAAACCCAAGTCACCATTTCCATTTTATATTTTGTAGGTGTTTTTCCCAAACCGATCAACACCATTTAGATTATTTCGGAGAAGCGGGCTTCTGACCCGGTCTGTCAGGACTAAGGTTAACCCAGGCTAAGACTCATTAAGAGGGATATAAAACATCCCAGCAAGAAAAGGCCGAGATACTCAATTAAAAACTTCTCCCACTCAGGAATTGAACTCAGGTCTCCTGTGTGGGACACGGAAACCCCTATCCACAACGCCTGACACTTGTCCAAATCACTATTGTCACTCTTTGACTTTGTGTTTTCGTCGATGATTTAAGAAATCAGATCATGGTAAAATTCCTCTGGACAAACCAACAGTCATGTTCATTCTCTTCAACTGGCTACAGGTTTATAATAATAATAATAACAATAATAATTATACAGCTACAGAATATATTTACGACACAAAGCTAAGAATAAAAGGAGCGCTCTACACTGTTTTCTGATCACATAGATCAGTTCTCATATGGGAGATTACAAAAAAAATAAAATAAATAAATAAATTAACTTAAAAAGCTAGTATTAGTAGTAGTTTCTCCACCAATCAGAAGGTCCCTTCACAAAGCAGCGACACTTTTCTACCTTCAAAAACATTGCCAAACATTTTGATTTAGAAAACAAATCCTACTAGCTGTACAAGAACAAAGAGGCAAGACTGACGGACGCAGCGAAGCTGAACCCACTAATCAATAAATGTCACACTGATAAAAGAAAAGGAGGTCCATTTACTTTCTGGTGTGCGTTCATGAATCGTATGTCATACATCAGTTAAAATCTAATGAACAACAGAGAAGCAGCTATATTTAGATGTTCGATGGAACTATGAACAGAGGTCTATTCCCTTCACATACTCACAGCCTCAGTGTAGAATTTACATTAAAAAAATATATTTTGCGATGGTTAAAAAAAAAATCCCCAACTAATCAGATGGTGAGAAATGTGACACATGGCACTAACACGTTCAATGTAATCTGTCGGATACACATCGTCTGCCAGCTGGTCAAATGTACTGAGCCCAAACAGTTGAGTAACATTTTACAGAAGAGAGAGAGAGAAAGAACCGTTTCATTCATTCTCTTGAAAAGCATACCTAAATTTCCAGTTTTTTCTTTCTTTTTTTTTTCTCTCCAAAATTAACTATTTGAATTTCAACTTTACCTACTTTTCTTTACTTTTCCGATCCAGCGACCATCTGGGTTCTAGCCCTTCAGCCTGGAGAATTTGGACAAAATAATTCTCGAGTAAATGCAACCAATACTGTAGACTAAAAAACTGCAATAACTTTTTCAAATTGAAAATTCTGGGCTGAGTACAATTGACCAGCTGACCGACGACCTGCTGTTTCTATCACTGGGGTAAGTGGTGGAGCACCTGGCAACAAACAAACCCTGGACCCACAGACAACATGAGGCAACCAGCTGCGCAATAACAAAGAGATGATGATGAAACCAAACAACGTCTTCCTAGCTTACTGGCCAACACACTTGGGAATTTTCAGGATTGCCAATTTCTCCAAAACCCAACGAGGAACACCGCGACGTTTTACCATCAGGTTACGTGACAACTGGTCGCTTTTTAGCACAAGGGGCTATCCCGAAAAATGCTGTTTTGAGAAAATCGAAGGTAAAGTTTTTGCCCTTTGTTCAGTTTCTTTTAAAAAAGACAAGGACGGTATTCTCTGTAACCAAACAAATATACACACCAATGAAACCAAACTTCTCCAATAGGTGGGACAAAGCCCATTTTTGGCATAGGTCAAGATTTCTGGAAACCCCCCGAAATCTGGGTTAGCCCGCTTGTCCTTAAAAGCGACCAACTAACAAAATGACATCCAGAAGGACACGTTTTGGGGGCAGTGTATGCGATAAGATTCTCGAATTCCCGACGAACAAATCCGGGAAATTCCATACAGCTGACAAGACTGAATTTTCGTTAGGGTAAGTGTTTTCCGCACTTTGTGGACACAACCGAGCTCACATAGGAGGCCGGCTGCTCTAACACTGTCTGTCGGGGGCCAACCCAAGCCCAGTGGGATATTACAACACCTCAACTCACCCTTTCTGTGGGTCAGAGGCAGCGAGCCTCACCGTCACACCACAGACGTAGGGAAAAGGTAAAACAAACCGCCATCAACAACAGAGGGTTAAAAAAAAAACAATAAAAAAAAAACAAAACCCCAACCTACCTACAGTGTCACCCTCCAACCACCCACCTACAAATCCCGCTTTCCATTCCGAGACCAACTAGGGGGAGAGAGATACATCAACAGTCCAGTGTAATACGGGGCGCCCATTATGGATGGGGTCGGGTGCGACACAGTCTTACACTGACCAGTCGATATATATGTCTAAATTTTGGGCGGTACACCCCTACAGTTTGTAAAAAAGAAAAAGAAAAAAGAAGAAGCGAAAACTAAACTACATTTTTCTGTGGTACACTAGGCACTGTCCTAGCCCTCCGACTCCCTGTAGCAGCCGACGGGTCGCGCGGCCAGCCTCCCTCTCAGCTCATCTTGACCCCCATGGCGGTGCGCACCTGCTCGTAGACCACGTAGCTTATACTGACGGCCGGCGCCACCTTCAGGAAGTTGGGCGCAATGCCCCGGTACAGACCCCGGGGCCCGTCGTTTTTCAGAATGCTCCGGAAGATTCCTGTCATGGTGTCCTTCTTCATAGAGCCTTGTTGAGCTGGAAAAAGAACACAAGATCATCTCATTGTTTTGTTTTATGTTTTAGTAAGTAAGAGTTTTACATCATTTGCAACACAATAAGGCCATATAAGTGCCGAAGATTCAAAGTGTTACAAGAGAGTAACATACACAAAAAAAGGAGAGGAGATAAAGACGATAGATGTTTGATAGGAAAGAAGGAACAAACCACACAAGACAACCCTCCAACCAACCACATTTGATAGGGAAGAAGCACACCACACCAGAGAACCCACCAACCACACACACACAGCGTACCTTGAGCCTGCAGCCTGGTCCTGACCAGAGCCAGAGGGTAACTGGCCAGCTGACCACAGGTAGAGCTGATGGTGCCACACACACACCACATAAACACACACACACAGCATACCTTGAGCCTGTAGCCTGGTCCTGACCAGAGCCAGAGGGTAACTGGCCAGCTGACCACAGGTAGAGCTGATGGTGCCACACACACACCACATAAACACACACACACACATACACCCACACACACAGCGTACCTTGAGCCTGTAGCCTGGTCCTGACCAGAGCCAGAGGGTAACTGGCCAGCTGACCACAGGTAGAGCTAATGGTGCCACACACACACACACATACACCCACACACACAGCGTACCTTGAGCCTGTAGCCTGGTCCTGACCAGAGCCAGGGGGTAACTGGCCAGTTGACCACAGGTAGAGCTAATGGTGCCACACAGCAGCAGGGCGATAATCCCTGGGTCCTGGTTCTTGTTGCGTTTCATGTACATCTTCTTCAGCGTCTGGAACATCACAACACAGATGTTAACAAAAAAATTAATTTTTTCTTCTTCAAAATGAAGGTGTTTTTTTTTACAACTCCCATTGCCACAATTCAGATAATTTACAAGGCAGTCTTTTAAAAATGAAAACTGCTGCCGTTAAAACAAAATTTTTACTGTTAATTTTCAGATACTTAAAAAAATCTGACTCGCAAAGAAAAGCACGGATGTACTGTGAACTAACATGTCAACACCCAACTTGTGTCCCGCATGCTCATATGACATTATTACGATGCACCCACCTCATAAATAGCCACATCTATGCTAACGTACACCTACCTCATAAATTGTTAACGTACACCCACCTCATAAATAGCCACATCTATGCTAACGTACACCTACCTCATAAATTGTTAACGTACACCCACCTCATAAATAGCCACATCTACACTAACTTTAACATACACCCACCTCATAAATAGCCAGATCTATGCAAACTTACACCCACCTCATAAATAGCCAAATCTATGCCGGCGTACACCCACCTCATAAATAGCTAGAACTGCGCCAAAGTACACCCACCTCATAAATAGCTAGACCTACGCTAACTTTAACGTACACCCACCTCATAAATAGCCAGATCTAAGCCAACATACACCCACCTCATAAATAGCTAGACCTACACCAACGTACACCTACCTAATAAATAGCCAGACCTACGCTAACTTTAACGTACACCCACCTCATAAATAGCCAGATCTAAGCCAACATACACCCACCTCATAAATAGCTAGACCTACACCAACGTACACCTACCTAATAAATAGCCAGACCTACGCTAACTTTAACGTACACCCACCTCATAAATAGCCAGATGTATGCTAATGTACACCTACTTCATAAATAGCAAGACCTACGCTAACGTACACCCACCTCATAAATAGCCAAATCTATGTACGGCGTACACCCACCTCATAAATAGCAAGACATACGCTAACGTACACCCACCTCATAAATAGCCAAATCTATGCCGGCGTACACCCACCTCATAAATAGCTAGAACTGCGCCAAAGTACACCCACCTCATAAATAGCTAGACCTACGCTAACTTTAACGTACACCCACCTCATAAATAGCCAGATCTAAGCCAACATACACCCACCTCATAAATAGCTAGACCTACACCAACGTACACCTACCTAATAAATAGCCAGACCTACGCTAACTTTAACGTACACCCACCTCATAAATAGCCAGATGTATGCTAATGTACACCTACTTCATAAATAGCAAGACCTACGCTAACGTACACCCACCTCATAAATAGCCAGATCTATGTACGGCGTACACCCACCTCATAAATAGCAAGACATACGCTAACGTACACCCACCTCATAAATAGCCAGACATACGCTAACGTACACCCACCTCATAAATAGCCAGATCTATGCCAGCGTAAGGAATAATCCCCAGCAGGTTGGGTATGTATCCTCTGTAGAAGCTCCCCATGCCCTCGTACTGGGCCACCTTGCGGGCGCAGTCGAAAATGCCGCTGTACTGACCCGTCTTGCGCAGGGCTAATCTCGTTTTCAAAACCTGGAACAAACAAATGGGTCGAACTTAAAAAATGTCACAGGTACTACGTTATTTTTAGTAATAAGAAGAACATCCATATACAATAACTTTCCAAAGACACTCAAGCAAAAGAAGTCTGCAAACTTAGAGAGCCACTTTCTCCTTAATTTTACTTCTGACATCAGGCGACCCCCCCCCCCCCCCCCTCCTCCAATCATATCTAATATTTCAACTTCTATTCAAGATAGATGGCTATTTTTTTCATCAAAAGCAGGACAAATGAACTGGCTTCAAGACAAAATCAATAACTCCATATGCCCAAAAATTGACGAGCGCCCGATTCCACCTCGGCGTGACACATTTATCAGGGATGCCACTGGACTTTCGTACACAATACCTGAACATTTTTTTAAAGACAAAATTTAGTTTGTGACAAAGCAATAAATGAAACAAAACAACATCATATCAGTATAACAATAAAAACGGATGATACCGAAAATAACGGAACCCCCCCCCCCCCCCCCCGAAATAATGGAAAAATGGCATCCCTGATTTCAGAATGATGACCGTGTTCTATTATTATTTTTAAAAAAATTATAGTAGAGGTTTTACGGCACTCGCAACTGCATAAGGTCATATGAGCGCCAAGGGGTGGGTGTCAAAGAGAAGTCTTTACAGGGAATCAGACTTACTCTGCTCACCTCTCTAGCTTCAACAGCACAAGGTCTGCTTCGACTATCAAGGCACCCAAGAAATAGCAGGTCCCAAGAGTGTGACAAACATACAAAAGAAGTAGAGGAAAAAATGACAATAGTAAGGATCAGGAAAGAAAAAGCAGCAATTCCCTGTTGTAGATCAGGCACAGTTATGAGCATGACATGAATCAGCCCATTTACAATTCTACTATGCTTGAACGAGAAATGTCCCCCCTTTGGGAATGGCCTAGAGACACTACAGTCAGTGGCACCGCCCCGGGGGAATTGACCGTGCTCCTCACCTCCATGGGATAGATGATGGTCTGTGAGATGGCCCCGGCCGCTGAGCCAGACAACAGTCTCTCCAGCACGCCAAGCTCCTTGTTGCTGTCTCCCTTGAACAACGCTTTGATCTGAAACAGAACACACAGGGGTTGTTTTTTGTTTTGTTTTAGCAAAAGTTTTACGGCACTTGCAACACAGTTAGGGACATATAAGTGCCGAAGATTAGAGGTGTTACAAGAGAGTAACAAACACAAATAAAGGAGGAGAGGTCAGTTGACTCTTTTAGTTTCAATAAGAGTTTTACAGCACTTGCAAAACAATTAGGGACATATAAGTGCTGAAGATTAGGTGTTACAAAAGAATAACAAACACAAATAAAGGAAGAGAGATAAGGACGATAGATGTTCGATGAGAAAGAAGGAGAAAACCAAATCAGAGCACCCGCCAACCATGCGTGTACACAGGGTGTGTGTGTGTGTGTGTGTGTGTGTGTGCGTGTGATGAGTTAAGTGAGGCGTACGCACAGAGCTGTTCATTTTGAGGTTGGAGAAATAAATATAGTCGAAACTGTCCCAAAACTGTCACCCACTGTCCCAAGACTGTCACCCACTGTCCTAAGACTGTCACCCACTGTCCCAACACTGTCCCAAGTCCCAACACTGTCACCCACTGTCCCAAGACTGTCACCCACTGTCCAGGAGAACTGTGGTTGTATCGGGCAGTTGGAAGTGTGTGTGTGTGTGTGTGTGTGTGTGTGTGTGTGTGTGTGTGTGTGTGTGTGTGTGGTGGCGGCCTGTGTTAGTGGTTATTGTTATTCTTTTTCACACACTACACACCATCACATGTTACACACCGTTTTTGTTTTAGTAGAGGTTTTACGGCGCTCCCAACTGCATAAGGTCATATGAGCGCCAGAAGATTAGAAGTGTTACAAGAGAGTAACAAATGTAAAAAAGAAATAGGGGAGATAACGACGATAGATGTTTGATAGGTAAGAAGAAGCAAACCACATCAGAGCACCCGCCAACTACCCACTATTACACACCTGCTCATCAACACATACTAATTACTTGCTTAGCAACAAACTCTTCACACCTGCCGATCAACACACGATACACACCCACCTACCCATCATCACACACAACACATTACAAACCCACCCATCATCACACACTACACAATACACACCCACCCATCATCACACACTACACAATACACACCCACCCATCATCACACACACACTACACACCCACCCATCATCACACACAACACACCCACCCATCATCACACACAACACACCCACCCATCATCACACACAACACACCCACCCATCATCATACACACAACACACTACACACCCACCCATCATCACACACAACACATCACACACCCACCCATCATCACACCACACACTACACATCCACCCATCATCACACACACACTACACATCCACCCACACACTACACACCACACACCTATCCATCATCACACACAACACACTACACACCCACCCAACATCACACACTACACACCTGCTCATAAGCCATGAACTTGATGGCCGACTCAGGAGCGATCTTGATGACGTTGATTCCGTTGCCCCTCCACAGGGATTTGAACCCTCCCTCCTCCAGCATCTGTTTGAAGCCAGACTTGATGGTCAGGTTGTTCTTGCTGGAGCCGTGAACCTGGTGGTGGTGGTTGGGGACAGAGCAAAGGTCAAAGGTTAGATATATACAGGAACAATTTTGTGAGTTTGATTTTCAGTTCTTGCACGAGTTTTATGGTCTTTGCAACACAAACTTTCTACATGATACGTGTTTGAAAAATATGAAGGACTGTTTTAGTTTAAGTCAGAGTTTTATCTTAATTTTTTATATTATAAAGCATTCAGTTTTAGAAACAGTTTTAGGGCACTTGCAACACAATAAGGTTATATATAAGTGTCGAAGATTAGAGGTGTGGTGTTACAAGAGAGTAACAAAAACAAAAAAGAACGAGGAGAGATCAGGACGATAGATGTTTGGTAGGAAAGAAGGAACAAACCACACCAGAGCACCTGCCAACCACCCACTTTGCAAGAGTTTAACGGCCCTTGCAACACAAACTTTCTATACGATACATGCTTGAGAGATATGAAAGGCTATTTTAGTTTTCGTCAAGAGTTTCTAATATTATAAAAGTACACAAACGATTGTTGCGCTCTTACAGAATTTGCAACATAAATAGGTCATATAAATAGCATAGACTAGAAATACTTGAGAGTAACATACAAAGAAAAGAAGGAAGAGCGATAATGATAATAGATGTTTGACAGAAAAGAAAGAGTAAACCATATAGGAGCATCCAACAACCACCCACTGAGTTTGTTTGTTTGAGAGAAGTGAAGAGAAGCACACTGAAACAGTACTCGTTCATTTGGTGACGGGACAAAGCAAGACAGACAGACCGGAACAAGAGTGGGGAAAGAACAGAACAAAGCACCCTTCAACCAACTGTTCAAAAACAAAACAATACAACAAAACCACCTTTCACATTATGATCTCTATATAGAGGCTGTACAGAAATACCACACATTAAAATTAATCCCAATATTATAATTATACACATTTGATCGCATGACTCACCAAATGCAAATGTTCTAAAAATTTCCTGTCATATATTTAAATGTTCTATCGGTTGTACAGAGACTGAGCAGACTGAGGGTGCATATTATTACAGATCCTCATAAACAATAAAACATCGGGATTAAAAATAGTTTTATATATATCTCATTGCTACTAACAACTGTCCACAGATACAAAAACAACTATCTGGATACTGAACTTTTCTCGTACTTTTGTACCACTTTAAATAACACTACAAGGTGGACAGAAATTATAATTATTACATTTCTTAAAACCATTCATTTAAAGTGATATAAAATAGCAATCAAAATAAACTAAAAAAACAAATTTGGCATTCTCATTCGTGGGTTTAACAACAAGTGCAGGAAAAATCTAAAATTAGTCTGATGTTGCAGCTTTCAAAAGTGGGAAAATAATCTGTCAATCTCCTGTAGCAGAAGTGCAGTTCAGATTTGTTCATTTTGGAGTTAAAGACTAGCACATGAACACATAAACAGTCACCTTGTGCATAAAAAAAGAAAGGCAGAAGAATACAATAAGGGTGAAAGAAAAGATAAGAAGTAAGCCCCTACCAGTGGTGTCTTCCACCCACCTAACGGACAGCTCTTTTGTTTTAGTAAAAGTTTTACGGCACTTGCAACACAATAAGGTCATTTAAGTGCTGAAGATTAGAGGTGTTACAAGAGAGTAACAAGGAGGAGGAGGAGAGATCAGGACGATAGATGATGAAGATGTTTGATAAGAAAGAAGGAGCAAACCACACCAGAGCACCTGCCAACCACCCATCTAACGGCTCTATACATGGGGTTTGGTTTCTTGCCAACAAGAAGGAAGATTTTTAAAAGTTTGTAGCGGGTAGTTTTTCTACTAGTACTACACAAAACTCACAACACAACAAGCTAAAATATTTTGTTTGTTTTGTTTGAGTAAAGAGAAGCACATCGACACAATAATGGTCATTAGTATGGCTGAGAAAAAGTAAGACAGACCGACAGAAACAACAGAGGGGAAAGTAAAGAAGTAGGACCTACTAGTGGTGCCTTCTAACTAACGGCACATTAAATAACTGATTACAACATAAGTAAAACTCAACATAAGTAGAACTCAACTCAAAAACAACAATGACAGAAAAATTATGGCATTGATAATGTACCAAGATTGCTGTCCACATCTCGGTTCACATTTCAATTTGATTTTTAAAAAAAATTTTCTGACGTATTTAACAAATGATCAATCAGATTAATCATAATTTTTACTAAAATTAAAAGAAAAATTTTTTGTTGCTAAAATTTGAGGACAAATTCAGTTTTATTAAAAGATCATATAATTGGGAAACATGTTGAACACGTCGGGAATTGAAAATTGTGTTCGACACATCTCTGTAATTCAGGTAAACTGTAAACCTCAAAACCCTATTAGAAAAATTTTAAAATAATTATAAAGATTTTATATCAGGTGGGGAGTGTGGCAAGTTGTACGAGTTATCCGTGATTATGTTATCTGTGTCTGACTGTATCAAGGTCCAAGAGAAGACAAAAATCATGTCGTCTTCCTCAAACCTTGACCTTCGTGTTAGCGGGGGGCAAATGGGGGGGTTATGTCATAATCACTGTGCTGACAACGAGGGAAACGTTTGTACTTGAGATCTGGTAGAGTTAGAACACAACAGAAACAAAGTCCGTGAAAACAAAACTCACAAAACCAAAACAACGAAGGGTAAAACAATAAAAAAAATATTTTAAAAAAGAAGGGAAAAATGGTCAAACAAAAGAAACAGAAACCAAACTCACACTACATACTAACTCTGTTGAGGTCTGGCAGTCAAAAGAAATAAACAAAACAAAAAAAAGATCAGATAAAGACGACAGACACAAGGACGACAGACACAAGGACGACAGACACAAGGACGACAGACACAAGGACGACTGACACAAGGACGACAGACACAAGGACGACAGACACAAGGACGACAGACACAAGGACGACAGACACAAGGACGACAGACACAAGGACGACAGACACAAGGACAAAAGCTGGGCTGTTCTTTTAACAACACATTTCCGCCTCCACAAGACACTGTAACACAGCAACAGAATGATGTAAGATTTAAGGGATAATCTCCTTTTAAACATATAATCATATTAATTTTATGCATTTGTTAAAAGTACACCTTCTGTCCTGAATAGTTTGTGTGGTCTCTGACAGAAATAAGGTTGTTTACAATGATTAGAGTGAAAATCTTTTTTAAGTGGCGAGGAGACCTAGCAAGAGTGATGCTTTAAAGCGTTCCCATTATGAGAATTCGGGTGACAAATGTGCTAATGGTATTAGTTTCTATTCAGATGAACATATTTATAACCATATTCAATTTGCTCAGTGCCCTGAAAATTTAATAATGAATAATGATCAGGGTGTTTTTTTGCTGAGGTATAGTACTGAAATGTTCCCCATCTGTTTCCTGACAAGCGAGGATAAAGGTTTTGCGCTCCGCGCCATGTATGGAGGGAAATGAGCCAAAAATTTATGGAGATAACATAAATGATTTCATGAAAGAAAAATTTACATCACAACTTTTTCAACATACTGCCTAACTAAACTAAAGATTCAGCACTATATATCACATTTTAAAAATTATACTAATATATATATATGGTTCTAACTTCCACTTTACAAAGCCCCAACTCGCTACAGCTGAGCTTACTGTGAAAAGGGTGAGAAGACAGACACACACACTGTACTGTGCTACTGTACTCTATGACAACTCCTCCCTCCACCAAGTTGCAACTAATGAGAACCAGCCAGTGCTGGGGGGAGGAACATAACACAGTACAAATGTGTTGTTTGGGAGGGAGTCCAGTACCAGCTCTTCCTAACACACCTCTGTGCTGGGGGGAGGAACATAACACAGTACAAATGTGTTGTTTGGGAGGGAATCCAGTACCAGCTCCTCTTATTTACACACACCTCTGTGCTGCTGAACAAAAGCTACTGATGTATATGTGTCTCAATTTTTACTTAACAATTACAATATCGTTTTCATAGTTCTCTTAGACTGCGAGTGGTCAAGCTACAGTCTAGCACACACATAGCAAACATTTCCAGGTCCCAAATGCCTTCTTACTTATATTTTTATATTCTTTGTATTCAACTTCGAAACACAGTGAAATTTGTACATTTCAGAGTCCAGCCAATTTCGAGGTGTATAGCATTAGTATGTGTGCATGCTAGATAGTTTCGATCTAAGTGCTATCGACTCCTTCCTTTCTCACTTTCTGATTGCAGAGTAAAGTGTAACCTACTTCTCACCTACAATTAGTAGAACTGAAGGATTCTTCACTCTATCTATAGACTGCCAGTGGTAAATGATGAATCTAAATGTACTTAAGTTTCTTTTGAGAGTTCACAATTCTTTTACTTTCAACAGTATATTTTGGAAAATAATATATATATATTTAGCTGTGTGTATAATAAGTGTTTGTGTCCTCATTCACTGGTTCACAATCAGCAAAGACTTTCACTTTCACTTCTAGGAATTAACAACAAAGTAAGAGTTTCGCAGATATTTTTTCTTTCCACTTATACTAAGATAAAAACCACACCACACTTTCACTTTCCGTTTTATCTAGTAAAGAGGCACAAGAAAGCAATACATAATACAGAAAACACACGTTTAAAAAAAAAAGATTACAGAAAAGGGAAAATTGTTCAAAAGTAAGATAGTACACTGTTGTTACTCAGAAAGCAAAGAGAAAAATGTTTTTAAATAGAAATTATCCACACTACAAAAGCAAAACTCTGTGAACCTCGTACCTGGAGTAAAACTTTTAATCTATCCAAGGGGGCGGTGCACGTCCTTGACACAGCTCCCGCGGCCCCGCCTGCCACCAGGTGGCGCCACCACATGCCTGTCTTGAGCTCTGTTTCTGTGAAGTCATCGGGGACCAAACCATTCTCACCAATGTCGATGATCTGGCAAGAAAAATGAACAAAAAAATCACCGACTTTGCTAAAAAAAAAAAAAAAAAAGTTAGTTAAAGTAGAGGTTTTACGGCACTCACAACTGCATAAGGTCATCTGAGCGCCAGAAGATTAGAGGTTTTACAACAGAGTAACAAACATAAAAAAGAAGATGGGGGAGATAAGGACGATAGATGTTTGATAGGAAAGAAGAAGCAAACCACATCAGAGCACCCACCAACCACCCACAAAAAAAAGGTAAATTGAACTACAGCTGACAATGTAACATCGTGTAACAATGTGACGTTCTGACAACTCTGTCGTGGTTAAATCAAAGGAAATAACACTTTAGTCAAATAAGGGCAGATGGTCTTTACAATGAAATATTATACCAGCTCATAATTTTTTTTTAAATTTGATTTAAATCAACACACAAAAAAAACAAAACAACAAACCTACATGATACAAATGATACTCTATATATACATAATGTGCTATCCTTTAGCTCTACCACCACTACCAGCATTCTGCATTCCTTCCTTTTCATTGGATACACTTGTTCAAAACAAAATCTTCATCATATAATTTAATACAGTGCAATAATGGACAACACATGAAAAGAAGGAAACCTAACAAAAAGGTTGAAACGGCAATGCTGCAAGTGACCTATAACCTGATGGACCTGAGAGCACGCCTTGAGTGACACTACCAATACAGCACACCTTAATATAGTATCCTGTGGTACATTACCGTACATACCCATCAGTCAACACACAGAAGCTTGGGCCAGGTGGTCTCCGAGGGTCAGAGCTCAAACATAAATTCAACAAAGGCACAAGGCGTGACAAAGTATGACAACGAAATTCTTCCAACCTGCCCTAGTAGGATAGTTGTGTTGAACAACTTGGAAAGTAACCATACTTGCCAAAAGATTATAGTAACGCGGGCAGTATTGCATACAAACGTGTATCTCAAAGGCTGCCAAAAATGACTTCGTCTGTATGCAATACTGCCTGCGGTATGATCATAGCTGAAACTGTCCAAAATGACTACCCATTGTGGAGGAGAAAAGACGTTGTCTGTGACAGGTGAAAGGCTGAGACAGCCCCATCAGGCCTCATCATATTATATAACACAAAAAAGAAACAAGTGGGGAAGGTGAGTCGTAGTTTTTTTGTAGAGAGATAATTGCCTTACGTTGGTGGCCGAATGAACAAGTTCGACTGTACAAGATACAACAATACTGTTCTTTTCATACCTTGCCAAAAACTTAACAAACCACTACACATATTGATGACAGTATAGTTGACGTCGCTCATCGTCATTCAATTAGGACACACACACAGCCTACACAACACTCACCTCCTCGGAGATCAGCCCCAGATTTTTGGAAAAGGCCTTGTTTCTCCGCCAAGGCTGCGGGAGATCAGTGCCTTCCGTCAGGGTCATATCCACAAACATTGTGTATGTGCTGTCTCGCAACAGTACCAATGCCACCATCAGCGGGTAAGTCACAATAAAAAACCCCACTACAAATAAAACTTTTTAAAACCAGAGTCACTTTCTGATCAATCTCAGAACTTTTGGAAAAGTCACAAACAGGACTTTCCTGTTGGGTGCGTTGTGTCTTATGTCTACACACAGTATTCTGTACACAGTTATCTATACACACAGTCACACAGTAATCCAATGAATACACGCTAGACTCCAAATCCTTTGATCAAAGCTTCAAAGTCTCTGCAAGTTCTATATATGATGAACTTAAATATGTTTTGCGGAATCTACTTTTTTTTCCGGTGGGAAAATACAGCAACAAAAGCCAATTGCTTAAATCATGAGAGGAACTAAATCAATCACAGTTTTATTTTAAGTTCCTTCGTTAGGTCAAAAGTGACTTAACAACTGGTCTAAAACTGAACACTTGGATCTCACAACTCTACAAGTACTTGGTCCACTATATGTACACAACCATTGACCATACACTTTTACAAACGACAGAACGTTCAGAGGCACTTGCTGTCTGTGTTCCTGATATATATGTACATCAAAAGTCTCAAACTTTCCAATAAGTTAAGTTTCAAAGTGTATGGTGAGTAAACAATAAAGATTATATATAAATTTGATTTTCTCGGCTTGGCAGGAAAGACTAGTGTAGAACTACTGGAATGACTAGTAACTGGTTCAAACGTTCTAAATTAATACAGCCCTTGTCATAAAAACGCAGAAGAAGCTCCCTGAGACTGCGAGAACAAGGCCCTTTGTAAATTTCCCTGCGTCCTTAGCTTTTCCACAAATGTATGCAGTTCATGCTTTCGGAACAAGCACATTGTCACAAGGGGCACAGCTCTGTGATGCAGCCTGGAGGCCCCCGAATCATGCTCCGTCTGTCCTCGGAGATCTGTCTGTCTATGTCGTCCAAATCACACGATTACGTCGGGCACAACTGCTTCCCCGGATTAGCAAAATGAAACAGATGTTGCCGTTGCTTTGGCTAAGGTCCTCAAAATGTTGTGTTTATGATGAGCGTGCTGAAAATATGAAATACACATGATTCATCTCGACAAAGAAAAAATTTATAATTACACAATTTTAAAAATTTTTAATGTATGTAGCTTGTGATGATTGAAATTCAAATGAAAGCTGTTAGAATGGGTTCATTATTAACACAACAGAAAAAAGAAAAAATTGTTACACATGACACACTGGGAAAAAAACATTATGATTACACCTACTAATAATTATAATAATAATTATAATATTGCTCAAAATTCCAACTCTTACTGTGTCATTCTTTTTTATAACGAAAAATTAATCTAAAAAGCAGAGGGGAAGAAAAAAAGGCAGGCGCCGTTTCCAACCCAGCATTCTGAATAGCTCCCATGTTATTTGAAACGCCACGTTCTGATAAGCTCACGGCTCTCATGCTATTTGAAACACTGCGTAAGCCTATCACTATCACACATAAACTCGCGCTTGTATTTACATAAATTTCAACCACAGCACGGTCATTGATTCCCCAAAATCTCAACAAGATTTTTCGGCAACAAAATCTAATTTACACACATTTCAAATGAGAATCAAGACTTATTTATCAAAGTCAAAGTCAAAGGTAGAAAGAAGATAAGGAGGCTTTGTTGAATCGAGGTCAGTGTAGACTGCAGAGTAAGGGTAGGGAACAGGGGGAGAAAGTTGATGGCAAAATTAGGTTTGAAAAGATCTTAAGAAAGCAAGTCAATATTTATAGGTGTCGAAATCCTGATAGATCTTGACTCTAGATAAGATAAAAACCAAATACAATATATAGTATAACGCTAATTTAAAGCTGAACTGCAAAAGTTAAAAACTGCCATGGCATACAGGATGCATTGTCGGATTTTCTTCCCCTTTTACTTTTAGTAAAGGCCGGCTCTATTTCTCAGAGCGCTCGGGAAAATAAACTTGAACTCTATTTCTCAGAACGGTTTCCGTTCTCGAGATTTGTTGGATAATCATTGCGAATGGGATGGCCTGTTTTGTGTGTGTATGTGTGAGAGAGTGTGTGTGTGTGTAGTGAGTAAGGTGTGAACGGGGCGTGGGGGCGTGGAGAGATTTTTTTGTTTCCCTTTTTGTTTACATGAGAAGGATTTTAGTTTTTGCTGGGTGACTAGATCTAGAATCTAGATCCTTATCTAAATCTACACACATGACATATCATAACTTAATCTATCTAGATCTAGAGTCTAGATTAGATCTATCTACTAATGTAATTTGTTAGTTTTAGCATTGGCATTGCAACTTACTTCATTGTGATCCAACAGTTAACGACAGATTTTTTCAAGACGGAAGACCCCCCACCCACATCTAACCTTACTTTAGCACCAAATGTAGACAGGAGAGAAATGAGGCTCCGCCAATAATTATTTCTTTTAGAGTCAAGTGTTATTAGACTAGCCACCAATAACGTGGCCGCGCAGAAGGTCATTCAAGCGCACAGTGGCGGTGTTACGTAACGGTCCATAGAAAAACAACAGGATCTATATCTAGATCTAGATTTAGAAATATCTAGAATCTAGATCTAGATCTAGGACAGGGGTAGGCTAACCTCTAGGCCTAGGCTAGGCCTAGATCAAGCGGCGAGTGGATTTGCTTCAATGACACACATCACACAACAAAATATGAACTGAATCACCGTAGCCGTAGGCTAGAATCTAGACTCTAGTGTGTAGATTTCTAGCAGTAGCAACAGCATTTTCACACTTTCGTCCATCTATCAGCCTTCTGTGAACGTAATTTAACCCAAAGGCTCACCGTAATTATAACCGGTACACCTACGAAATTCCACGGGCGACGAATCACTATGATTTGCCCTTGTGGCGAAAAAGGCGGTCGGTCGGTGAAGCAATGCACACACACACAGGGCAAGGCATAAAACTGACGACAAGAAGTGGGCCGGGCACACATCGCCAAGTGCGTGGGATAATGAAGGCTAGCCAGGTGTTCCCTCGCGCGGAAGGCTGCTTTCACGTAGTGTGATGGATAACATAGAGGCTAGACGAGGATGGATTCTGCTATCTCAACAC
>NW_004798315.1:34252-36415 GCF_000002075.1 Aplysia californica | reverse complement strand
AAAAACAATTAATGAAATCTAAAAAACAATCACACACACACACACACGCACACACACACACACACACACACACACACACACACACACACACACACACGCACACACGCACACACATACACAGGATCGTAATCGGGAGGGACAGCTGAGAGAACAGTTCATGCCACAGTTGTTTTACTTTAGTTTAAGCAAGTGTTTTACGGCACTTGCAACACAATAAGGTCATAAGTGCTGAAGATTAGAGGTGTTATAAGAGAGTAACAAATACAAAAAAGAAGGAGGGGAGATAAAGACGACAATAGTTAGATAGAAAAGAAGCAAACCACACGAGAGCACCCACCAACCACCCACTTCCACAGTTTTATCATCTTTAAAAAGAAGGAGGGGAGACAAAGACGACAATAGATAGAAAAGAAGCAAACCACACTAGAGCACCCACCAACCACCCACTGCCACAGTTTTCCGTACATGTTTTGTATTCACTAATTTTGTATTCGCTAATTCCGCTGTTCGTTTGGCGACTAAGAAGGAACTCAACACAAAATCGATCATCCACGAGGAAGGGAAGAGGAAAAACAGGCATGTGTGGAAACAAGCGATGACAAAAATAGAGACGAGGGACCTACCAGTAGCTCCCGCCAATCACCTGCTCTTTTTTTTTTTTTTTTACAGTAGAGGGTTTTACGGCGCTCGCTACTGCATTCATAAGGTCATATGAGCGCCAAGGGGTGGGTGCTATACGTTCTTATTATGCGATCTCTGACCGTCTAGGGTGGGTGTCTACAGAGAAGTCTTTACAGGGAATCAGACTTACTCTGCTCAACCCTCCAGCTTCAACAGCACAAAGTCTGCTTCCACTATCAAGGCACCCCAAAATAGCAGGTCACAAGAGAGTGACAAACATACAAAAGAAGTAGAGGAAAATGACAATAGTAAGGATCAGGAAAGAAAAAGCAGCAGTTCCCTGTTGTGGATCAGGCACAGTTATGAACGTGACATGAGTCAGCCCATTTACAATTCTCCTGTGCTTGAACGAGAAATGTCCCCTCTTTGGGAAATGGCCTAAAGACACTACAGTCAGTGGCACTGCCCCGGGGGGTAATCACCTGCGGTAGGCCTATAAGCAGTGCCACAACAATAATTACAAAATGTATTGTAAGCGGGACAGGTTGTATTAGATCTAGATCTACATTAGTACGCCCGTAGACAGGTAAAGCTGATAATATTAAAAACCCACGCCTCGTTCTTGTATTACTTTAGCCAGTCCGGTAATAGTTTTAGTAGATCTACTCTTCGTTCTGATAGGGTTTTCACGGCATTTGCAATTCGAATAGGTCAAATAAGTGCTGACGATTGCAGGTTTTAGTTTTAGTAGAGGTTTTACGGCGCTCGCAACTGTATAAGGTCATATGAGCGCCAGGTGATTAGAAGTTGTTACAAGAGAGCAACAAACATAAAAAAAGAAGAAGGGGAGATAAGGACGTCAGATGTTTGATAGGAAAGAAGAAGGAAACCACATCAGTGCACCCGCCAACCACCCACCGATTATAGGCGTTACGACAGGGAGTAACATTCAATGAAAAGAAGGAGGACAGATCAACACAGTCGAAAGACGGAGCAAACCACACCAGTGTACAGCCCAGCCCCTCACAGGTATTTCGTTTTGTTTAGAGAGAGTTTTACGGCACTTGCAACACAATAAGGTCATATAAGTGCCCAAGATAAGAGTTGTTACAAGAGAGTAACAAATACAAAAAAGAAGGATGAGAGATCAGGACGACAGATGTTTGGTAGGAACGAAGGAGCAAACCACACCAGAGCACCCGACAACCACCCACATAGGTTGTTTTTTTTTTTTTAGAACTCTCACATCTACTCAATATAACGGTCATTTGGTCCCTCCCCCGAAAAAAAAATAAAGTGAAAACGGAGGGTGGGGGAGAGGAAAAGCCAGCCAAACAGACAGACACAACAGACGGAAAAAAGACACCATTATTATAACTTAATAATAAAGCACGTACCAGAGGCACCCTCCACCCACCCACCCACCGGGGAGCCAGTGACACAGGTAGGGACTGACGGACGGACACACTGGGTTATGAGGGCTGTGATAAGGAGGACAAGTAAGTAGCGTCACATGACCCTCACACACACACACACACACAC
>NW_004798315.1:31739-33431 GCF_000002075.1 Aplysia californica | reverse complement strand
GGTGTGAGTGCATGTATGTGTGTCTGTGTGTGTATGTGCGTGTGTGAGAGAGAGAGAGAGGGAGACAGACAGAGGGAGAGAGAAAGAAAGAGAGAGAGAGAGAGAGAGAGAGAGTGTGTGTGTGTGTGTGTGTGTGTGTGTGTGTGTGTGTGTATGTGTGTGTCCGTCCGTACGTGCGTGTGTTTACCGTAAAACTTCAGGTTTCCACTGGAGGCCAGTCCTCCACACCAACAACAGCACGCAGACACAAAATAGACACACGGGCACAATGTACTATTTGGTGCACTCTGTGTTTCCATACAACAAAAGGACAGCAATGCTTGGTTTCAGTTTTAGCATAGCAAGCAAGGCACATCGAAACGATTACAAAAGTAGAACGGCTCTTCAGCTTGTTTTTGTTTAGTTTTAGTAGAGGTTTTACGGCGCTCGCAACTGAAGGTAATATGAGCGCCAGAAGATTACAGGTGTTACAAGAGAATAACAAACATAAAAAAGAAGGAGGGGGAGATCAGGACGATAGATGTTCGATAGGAAAGAAGGAGCAAACCACACCAGAGCAGCCGCCAACCACCCACTTCAGCTTGTTTGTTTTGTAGTAGTTCAGAGAAGCTGTTTGTTTTAGTAAGAGTTTTACGGCACTTGCAACACAACAAAGTCATATTATAAGTGCAGAAGATTAGAGGAGTTGCAAGAGAGTAACAAATATAAAAAAGAAGGAGGGGAGATAAGGACGATAGATGTTTGATGGGAAAGAAGAAGCAAACCACACCAGAGCACTCGCCAACCACCCACAACAATGCTTGGCTTCAGTTTTAGCACAGCAAGCAAGGCACATCGAAACGATTACACAAGTAGAACGGGTCTTCAGCTTGTTTGTTTTAGTAAGAGTTTTAAGGCACTTGCAACACAATAAGTTACGGTCATATTATAAGTGTTGAAGATAAGAAGAGGAGTTGCAAGAGAGTAACAAACACAACAAAGAAGGAGGAGAGATTAGGACGATAGATGTTTGATATGAAAAAAGAAGAAAACCACACCAGAGCACCCGCCAACCACCCACAAACTCCGGTTTGGACGATTCCAGCAACAACAAAAAAAACAAAATTCCGAAGCAAGTTTCCCAACAACAAGAGGGTTAGACTAGAGCAGGTCCCAAATCCGATTAGTGCACGGAAAGAATTGCACAGTGCAGAGAGAGGGGTCCGCTTTAACCAACATAATTTGCTGGACCACACCGGATTTTCTTCGGTTTATCCGGGTTTGGGGTTAAGAGAGATGGCTCGGATAGAAGGTGGGAAAATATTTGTTCGGTTTACCGCTGTTTTCGGATTAACCGTGTTTGGTTTAAGCGGAATCCATTTATTTGTGACTCTAATCACGCGTGTTAGGACCCTAGGCGGGAGCCAGGATGGCAGATTAACGTCTTGCATAACTCTAACCTCTGAACCACCTTCGCGGGAAAACAGAGACCTGGATCACCTCAATAAATAACGGTCATCATATAGGGCAGGGGGAAGGAGAAACGGGCAGAGAGGGAGGGAGGAAGGCTGGGGAAATTATAGATATACAGACGTGTGTATTATGAATGTGTGTGTGTGTGTGTGTGTGAGTGTGTGTGTGTGTGTGTGTGTGTGTGTGTGTGTGTGTGTGTGTACGTATGTGTGTGTGTACGTGCGTGAGTGTGTGTGTGTT
>NW_004798315.1:23567-26067 GCF_000002075.1 Aplysia californica | reverse complement strand
TTCATTCTTAATGAAACATTATCCGAATTCAGACTCTTGACTCTCTTTCCCGACCTGTTTGCCGAAGTGGGTGCACCCATTTGATGAAGTATTGCTAACCCGTTTGTCGCAGTGGTTCTAACCCATTTGCCAAAGCGGTTCAGAGCATAATATTTGCCGAAGGGGTGCACTAACATATTATCCGGATTTTGTTAAAGCGACTCATTGCCCAGCCCTAGCACAGAGCAGAATGTAGAGCGTGGATACAATGCGCTACGTAAACGCAATTATCGCTGTTGTTATTATTCTTATCAGTTTTAGCTTTAGTTTTAGTCAGAGTTTTACGGCACTTGCAACACAATAAGGTTATGTAAGTGGAGAGGAATAGAGATGCTATAAGAGAGTAACAAACACAAAAAAGAAGGAAGAGAGATAAGGACGATAGATGTTAGATAGGAAAGAAGGGGCAAACAAGACGAGAGCACCCGCCAACCACCCACTATTATTATATCATTCTTCTTCTTCTCATCATTATTATCATTGTTGTTGTTGCGCTAAACTGGTACCTGTGTTCGTCCTTGAAGGTAAACCATTCCGCCCTAAAAAGTATCAAACCGTAGTCCTGTGGAGACTGGAGGAAAAGATGTGGATGCAGTGAGTGCTGTGCTGGGCGTTAGAGCCAAACACAGTAACGATTTGAAGAAAACGGCGCGCAATAATGTGGGTGCAGTGTGTACTGTGTGTTAGAGCCATACACAGTAAAGATTTGAAGAAAACGGTGCGCAATAATGTGGGTGCAGTGTGTACTGTGTGTTAGAGCCATACACAGTAAAGATTTGAAGAAAACGGTGCGCAATAATGTGGGTGCAGTGTGTACTGTGTGTTAGAGCCATACACAGTAAAGATTTGAAGAAAACGGTGCGCAATAATGTGGGTGCAGTGTGTACTGTGTGTTAGAGCCATACACAGTAAAGATTTGAAGAAAACGGTGCGCAATAATGTTTGAAAATGAGACTTCGTCATAAGCTCACTCTTTGTTATGCAGGTTTTTTTTACTGTTATTAAAACTGGAGATATGACAAGAAAGCACTGAGGTCGCGACATGTTGATGGTCACTTCTATATATTTGTCTCAACACTTGTTCATGTCTGTTTGTCCGAGTAAAGAAAAGCACATTGACATAATAATGGTCATTTAGTTGGGGGGGGGTTTTGTTTTGTTTTAGTAGAGGTTTTACGGCGCTCGCAACTGCATAAGGTCACATGAGCAACAGAAGATTAGAGGTGTTACAAGAGAGTAACAAACATTAAAAAGAAGAAGGGGAGATAAGGACGATAGATGTTTGATAGGAAAGAAGGAGCAAACCACACCAGAGCACCCGCCAAATACCCACGTTAGTTTGTTTGAGTAAGGAAAAGCACATTGTTGACATAATAATGGTCATTTAGTGCTGGGAATAAGTTCGACAGACAGACAGACAGACAGACAGACAGACAGACAGACAGACAGACAGACAGAAACATCAGAGGGACAGTAAAGAATTAGGACTTACCAGTGACTCCCTCCAACCACCCGCGTCCTACCTCTGTGTCGTTCTGTGCGCCCCCACGACAGACAGACAGAAACATCAGAGGGACAGTAAAGAAGTAGGACTTACCAGTGACTCCCTCCAACCACCCGCGTCCTACCTCTGTGTCGTTCTGTGCGCCCCCACGACAGACAGAGAGAAACATCAGAGGGACAGTAAAGAAGCAGACTTACCAGTTGCGCCCTCCAACCACCCGCGTCCTACCTCTGTGCCGGTCTGAGCGCCCCCACGACGGACAGAGCAGCACACAGAGCCGGGCCCACTCGGACCCAGGCCAGGGGCACACAGGTCAGAGGATGACGTCAGCGCCCCGGGGCCGGGGGAGATTTAGACCAATCAGGTTCCGGTGACGGGCAATGTCAATGTCAATGGCACTGGGTGGTCAGGGTGAATAGGCACACTGCCACAGGCCACAGGGTCGTGGATCAAACACCGGGGCTGGGGCATTGCACTCTTGTTGCTTAGTTGTTTGGTTTTTTGTTTTTGTTTGTTTGTTCGTTTTTTGTGTTTGTTTGTTTGTTTTTGTTTTGTTGTTGTTGTTGTTGTTTTTTTGGGGGGTCGCTTCTTTCTTTAATTGGTCGCTTTTAAGGACAAGCGGGCTAACCCAGATTTCGAGGGTTTCCAGAAATCTTGACCTGCACCAAAAGTGGGCATTGCCCTACCTATAGCTATAGGGGAAGTTTGGTGGTTTCATTGATGCGTATATTTGTTTGATTATAGAGAAAACTCTCCTTGTCTTTTAAAGAAACTGAACAAGGCGCAAAAACTTTACCCTCGATTTCCTCAAAACAACATTTTTTGGGATAGATCTAGCTCCCGTGTGCTTAAAGGCGACCATTTTTCTTGTTAGTCTGTTTTTCTGTTTGGTTGGTCGGTTTGTGTTCTTTGACTTGTTTATTCGTTTGTTTATTCGTTTGTTTGTTCTTCTGTCTG
>NW_004798315.1:22205-23234 GCF_000002075.1 Aplysia californica | reverse complement strand
GAGAGAGAGAGAAGAAGCAAACCACACCAGAGAATCCGCCAACCACCCCCCACGTTGGTCGGTTTGTGCTGTTGGTTCTTTAATTGTTTGTCTGTTTGTTATTTTATTGGAATTTTAGCTTCAATTTGGTAAATTTTACGACGCAGATCGCAACTGCAGAAGTTCATATTATATTTTGGACACAAGTTGGTGTGTTTGTCACATCAGTTCACAGCACGGCTTGGTTTTGCCAGTAAGTCAGATGAGAATGGTGAAAGTATCTACAAAAATACGCCATGTAAACAATGCAGATCAAACCTTCGCCTCTTGTGGGTCAGCAGTTTGTGTACTCTGGTTTCTTCGTTTGTTTGTTTCAATGTCAGGTTAGGATCAGTTTGTTCTTCTGTTTTGTGTGTTTGTTTGTTCGTAGGCTTGCTCGTTAAGTTGTTTAATTTAGTTTAAATGTATCTCCTTTATAATTAGGGAGAAACACAACGGTTCGTAAAACGTTATTCGGTGTGGTTTCGCTCGACTTAGAAATAAAAGCAGGCGTTTTTGTGTCCCTATTGACACATTTTAGATCATTTTTCAAAGCGGGATTCCGACCTTGCCTGTCACCGCCAACCAAAGCTGAGAAAGATTCAACATCCCGGCAGAAAGACCCAAAAATTAAAACTGGGTAACAATTCTCACAATTAGGTCTCCATATAATACGCTGAAGGAAATAAAATACGACTGAACGATCGCTGAACAAATCGAAAAAGTCTTAACAAATCACAAAAATCGAGAGAGAAAAAAAGTCAGAACAAATTGCAAAAGTCTGAACAAATCGAATCAAAATAATATGAACAAAACAAATTTAAATTTACGGTATTCCAATTTAAATAGACTGAACAAAATATGGAAATTTGCGGAGGGAAGATGGATTGGGAGGTACATATTGCGAACCCCGGACAGCGGTGTGGTGTGTGTGCCCTTCACGAGACCTTCTCGTTACGTCAAAATGTGGTGGTGACGTCACGCCTGTCCCCTTGTGTCAGCGGCGCCCCC
>NW_004798315.1:15548-20251 GCF_000002075.1 Aplysia californica | reverse complement strand
AAAGACACTACAGTCAGTGGCACTGCCCCGGGGGGTAAAAGACACTTCAGTCAGTGGCACTGCCCCGGGGGGTCAAGTAGGCCATATTATGCCTAAGAGTTAAGGTCAAGACGGTCAGTAAGAACGTATAGGTTAAGGTGTTACAAGAGAGGAACAGACGTCAAGAAGGGGGAAAGGAGAGACCAGGACGATAGATATTTGATAGAAAAGAAGGAGCAGATCACAACAGAGCGCCCGCAAACCACCTATCTATATTTAGAGACCACAATTCAGAAAATTGAGGTCACTGAAAGGTTTAGTCAGCTGCTTCACACGTCACTACACGTCAGTGGGTGGTTGGCGGGTGCTCTTGTGTGGTTTCTATTATCCATATTTATTATTATCCTTAAATTTCTCATCTTTCTATTCTTTGTAAGTAACTTTCTAGTACCGCGGAAACACCCGTAAACTTCGGTACCTTTATAAAAGAATTATTGGTGTTGCAAATGCCATAAAACTCTTTGTAAAACTAAAAACTCAAGAGTAACACCTCCAATCTTCGGCCCTCACATGACCTATGTGTTCCAGAACGCCCAGACTGGGATTCCACACACGGTCATGATCCGGTCCGTAGTCTAGCTTCATACCAACTGAGCTAACGTGGTGCCCAAAAGTAGACAGACAGACAGGCAAACAGACAGACAGGCAAACAGACAGACAGGCACACAGACAGACAGAAAGGCAGGCAGGCAAACAGACAAACAGACTGACAGACAGACAGAGAGACAGACAGACAGACAGAAACAATAGAAGGAAAGAAGAAGAGGTGAGACCCCCACCAGCGACACCCTGCAACCACCCACGCCAAGATATGAAGTTCGCGAAAAGGACAAAAGTGTAACCACCACAATATGACTGTCGCCCTTATCTCTCTCAGAACAAGTTACACCGCAGATTTGTATTTTTATCAATGACTGTGAATATGTTGACCGCATTAGAAACCCCAGGCCACTGGAGAGTTTAAAAAACAACCACCAAAAACAAAGTGCTGCATAACAAAACATATTTTTGTTTGCTTTGTTGGTTTGAGTCAAGAGAAGCACATCCACACAATGACGGCCATTTTGTGCTGGGGGAAAGTAAGACAGACAGACAGACAGAAACGACAGACAGACAGACAGACAGACAGACAGACAGACAGACAGACAGACAGACAGACAGACAGACAGACAAAAACGACAGACAGACAGACAGACAGACAGACAAAAACGACAGACAGACCGACAGACAGACCGACAGACAGACAGACAGACAGACAGACAGACAGACAGACAGACAGACAGACAGACAGACAGACAGGGCGTGACGACATAAGCTACGAGCACACCTCAGATAACAAAGATAGGCCCACCACTGTTCACTGACGCTCTGTCAGTCAGCCTCTGCGCTGTGCCGGGCCCTTCCTTGTTTCCCGCAGAACATTATGTAGATTAGATTCTGTGGTATTTTTAGTTCAAGTAAGTCTTTTACGGCACTTGCAACACAATAAGGTCATAGAAGTGCCGAAGATTAGAGGTGTTACAAGAGAGTAACAAACACAAAACAAAACAAAAAAAAAAAAGAAAGAGGGGAGATACCGACGATGGATGTTTGATGGGAAAGAAAAAGTAAACCACACCAGAGCACCCGCCAAACACCCACTTAGTAAGGTTTTACGGCGCTTGCAACTGCATAAGGTCATATGAGCGCCAAGGGGTGTATGCCAACAGAGAAGTCCAAACTGGGAATCAGGCTTACTCTACTCACCTCTCTAGCCTCAACAGCACAAAGTCTGCTTCGACTGTCAAGGCACTCCGGAAATAGCAGTTCCCAAGAGAGTGACAAACATACAAAAGAAGTAGAGGAAAAATGACGACAGTAACGATGAGGAAAGAAAAAGCAGCAGTTCCCCCTAAGTTGTTCCGGCACAGTATGAGCATGACATTGATGAATCAACCCATTTACAATTCTATTGTACATAAGAACATGTTAATGCACCCCCCCCCCTTTTTTTTGAGAAGGTATGAAAGGTATTGTTGTCGACAAAAACAACTGGGACAGAGAGCACAAGCGGAACAAGAAAGTGGCACCCTCCAACCACCCGCTAGACAGAACAAACAGGCGAGGCTTTAAGTACTCCATGTATAGGACAAACATAACAAACTTATCGGGGGAGGGGGGGGGGTAGTAGTGAACGAACAAACACAGGACACAACGGAAGAAAGAAAGAAAGAACGAATTTTTAAAAAACGGAAGAAAGATAGGAAGAACGAAAGAAAGAAAGAAAGATGGAAAGAAAGACAGAAAGAAAGAAAGGACGAATAAAAAATGAAAGAAAGATAGGAAGAACGAAAGAAAGAAAGAAAGAAAGAAAGACAGAAAGAAAGAAAGTTCGTTTTCTCAAGAGTTTTCCGACACTTGCAGCGCAGTAAGGTTCTATAAGTGACGAAAATTAGAGGTGTCACAAGAGAGTGACAAATACAAAAAAAAAAAGAAGAAGAAGAAGGATAGACACGGACGATTAAGTGTTTGATAGACAAAAAAAGGAGCAAACCACACCAGAGCACCCGCCAACCACCCACCAGACAGGCGGGCCCAGAAGTCCCACATGTGATTATTGACAACTACCATAACAAACTCTTATCGGGAGGGCGGTGGGGAGTGAATAAACAAACATAAGACCAAAAAAAAAAAGAAAGAGGCCAAGAGTGCTGCATGGTACTCTCTCGTAACACCTCTAGTCTTCGGCACCTGTATGAAGTACTTGCGTTGCAACTGCCGTAAAACACTTTACTGAAACTAAACTAAAATCTAGCGGAATCTTTCAACATTGCTGTTTCCAAGTACTATTTATTGGTCATGTCACAACATGTTTTGTAACCAATTACCTTGTACCACACGGACTATAATCCACTCGGTTTTTTAAATTTAATTTTAATTAATTAATTAATTAATTAATCTTTTTTTATTTATTTATATTTTATTTTATTTTATTATTTTATTATTATTATTTATTATTATTATAATTTTTTAATTATTTTTTTTTTGGGGGGGGTAGCTTTTCTTTTTTCCTTCAACAACATACTGATCGGGCTGACAGTGAATGTTCCAATAGTCAGACCCACTGTAACGGTATGTAACGACCGCACGATCAGGACTAATCAGGACTATCACCATCCCGTGCACAAACGACCCCCCCCCTCTTGCCTTTTGCCGTTTTCAATATACATGTACATTGTATATTATCATTCTGACACCGTCCACGAGGGCCACCTGTCTTCTAAAATAATCACTTTCCTTTTTCTTCGGCAATGTGTGTTCGTTTTCGTAAGAGTTTTACGGCACTAGCAACACAATAAGGTCATGTAAGCGCCGAAGATTAGAGGTGTTACAAGGGAGTAGTAACAAACACACACAAAAAAGGAGGAGAAATTAGGGCGATAGACTTTTAGGTTGTTTTTTAAAGTTTTAATAGAGGTTTTACGGCGCTCGCAACTGCATACGGTCATATTATGAGCGCCAGGCGATAGACTTTGATAGGAAAGAAGGAGCAAACCGCACCAGAGCACCCCCCAATCACCCACATGGGTGTCCGTCTTGAACAGCAGGTGAGGCTGTAATCAAGTTTCTCCTACGTCTGTCACTTGTTGTATCTTGTTTTGTTTTGTACCTTGTTTTTGTATCTTGTTTTTGTTTTGTATCTTGTTTTTGTATCTTGTTTTTGTTTTGTATCTTGTTTTTGTTTTGTATCTTGTTTTTGTTTTGTACCTTGTTTTTGTTTTGTATCTTGTTTTTGTTTTGCATATTGTTTTTGTTTTGTACCTTGTTTTTGTTTTGTATTTTGTGTTTGTTTTGGTGTGATAAGAGTTTTATGGCGCTCGCTGCTACATAAAAGAACACGATCATCACAACATGAGCTCGCTACTTTTTGTACAATCTGTGTTTTGTGACGACGGCCCTCCTGTATACTCTGTCGCTGGAGAGATAGAGAGATAGAGAGGCAGGAGAGAGAGAGATAGAGAGACAGGAGGAATAGAGTAGAGATAGAGAGATCCAGGGAGAGCGAGATAGAAAGACCGGAGAGATCCGGAGAGATCTGGAGAGATCGAGATAGAAAGACTGGAGAGATCCGGAGAGATCGAGAGAGAAAGAGTGGACCTGCTTCTGTAAAGTCGGACAAATGAAGAACACGGGAAAAAGGACGAGATACTGTCATATGTACAACAAAGTCGGTTTTTTTTACAAAGTGAGGACAGTACAATACACACGCACACACACACACACATATACACACACACACATATACACACACACACATATACACACACATATACACACACACATACACGCACACACACACACATACATATACACACACACACACATACACACACACATATATACATACATACATACACACACACATATATACATACATACATACACACACATACATACATACATACACACATATATATACATACATACATACACACATATATACATACATACATACACACACACATACATACATACACACACACATACATACATACATACACACACACATATATACATACATACATACACATATATACATACATACATACACACACACATACATACATACACACACACATACATACATACATACACACACACATATATACATACATACATACACA
>NW_004798315.1:11333-14791 GCF_000002075.1 Aplysia californica | reverse complement strand
GCATCGCAAGTTCAGTTGATCGATCAGCGCTTTTCTAATCATGAGTGTCTTGTGATGAAGTCATAGTTCGGAGAATCGTAACTCCAATATTATGTGAAAACTGTGACCTATGCGAGTTGTCCCCCTTGTGACATGATACAGCACTGTACAGTGTATTTTAGTTGGTTTAGTAGAACGCCAGCCTGTAGAGTTCACGTTCCGACGTTCCTTCCCAACACGAAGGTGTGTTTAGTTTTACTAAGAGTTTTACGGCACTTGCAACACAATAAAGTCACATAAGTGCCGAACATTACAGGTGTTACAAGGGAGTAACAAACAAAAAAAAGAGGGAGGGGAGATGAAGACGTTAGATAGATGTTAGATAGGAAAGAAGGAGCAAACCACACCAGAGCACCCGCCAACCACCCACACCAAAGTGTGTGTATAGGTGAACATTGTCTATACATTTAACATCTCCCCTACCCCCCCCCCTCTTCAATTTTCACGAAAATAAACAAAATGTTTACGAATCTATTAACTGAAATATGTCGTTATTTTAAACAAATGTTCAGTTGATCTGTAGTAGATTCTTATGATGAGTTCTAGGAGAGTGAGGATTTCAAATATTGAAGGAAAAACATAAATATGTCAGGCGCTGTGACCCATTAGGCAACATTGATAATAATAATGATATAATAATAATGATAATAATAATGATATAACAATAATGATATAATAATAATGATAAAATAATAATGATAATAATAATGATATAATAATAATGATAAAATAATAATGATAATAATATTATTATTATTATTAGCTTCAGCTCGGTCCGACATTGTGTCCTTGGGAAAGGCACTTACACAAATTTTCCAACTAGAATGTCCCAAAAAGAATATTCTTGGCTCCAAGAATTCATCACATCCATCTGTCTGAATCCAGTGTTATCCACGTCTGCGAATCCAGTGTATAAACAATGCGTAGATCTTTTCCACCAGGAATACACAGTATCACAGAAAGCGATGATTTTAGAATTTAGAATTAACTGCCACACTGTTCTATGTGTTAACTGATAGATATACACACCAGTGTATGTGTTGACTAGAAAGCCAAAACAGACGGGTGACCGGGAAAGATCAGGATGACACAGCTTTTTTAAGAGCACCTGATGAGTAAAAGAATGAACGGCGAACCATGATCGTCAATGTCCATTGCAGATCTGTCTGGCACTTGATGATGACGATGCTCTGACTGCCAGATACACACTACAATATCTTGACACGTGAGTTGTGAACATATGAGAGCAAAGGTAGTCACACTCGGGCGTTTGGTCAGGCCCATCCAGTTTGTTTCTTTGACCTGTTCCAGAACATCATGTGGAAGGGGGGAATCTCTGGGAACCAGCAGACGACGACAAGAGATCTTTCCAGGAACAACTCTACAAAGGCGTTTCTTAACTTTACTGGAGGAACTGAACTCAGCAACATTCATACTACGAGCAAAGGCACACACATATATATATATATATCAGAGCTTCCAGCAGCTGATGTCATTTTTCGAGGATTTTCGGGTCCAGGGCAGGGGGTTGAAGGGGGACAGCGTCCCCTTTCTGTTTGAGATTTTTAGTTTCAGAGCATCTTAAGTATGCCATTTCTGGCTATTTAGGCCTAAATTTAACTAGAAAATAATTGAGAAAAAAAACATACCTTGTATAGGCCTACATAATTTTCTGCTTGTTAATCCATATATTTCCAAATCCAAAGCCATGCTTTCTCCCTTGTACAGATACTGTACATCCACAACTAGATCTATAAAACTTGACAGTTAATGTTTAACTTTTTTCTGCTTGTGTTGGTTTGCACCATAATAAGCATAAGGTGTAGAATTCTTACAATAATAGCTTTTTATATGACTTGATCTCTAGATTCTAGTCTAGATTCTAGATCTAAATAACTTGACAGCTTATATTCAACTTAAATCCACAACAATACTCACAAATAAACAAGTCTGGTAAAAAAAAAAACAAAGCTCTCTTTAGAGTTTTCTTTTCTTGGCAGGCCCAAGATCTATTGAACCACAATCGTCATTTCTTCCTCTTGTTTACAGAGCTGATGCTCTGCTTCTTGCGCTTTAGAAAGTGAAAGTAGAAGACACTGTCTACACTTTCAAATAAAAGAGCACTTCCGGTATGGGTTGGCTATTGTTGACTATTGGTAATAACGGAAAATTTTTATTTCGCATTTTTTAAAATAATTTTTTTTTGGGGGGGGGGCACGAATTTTCACTGAAATTTTTCCATTTGCGGAAATCCGCAAAATTACGGAAGACTGGAAGCCCTGAATATGTGCATTCACCAAATCCTTTGAGTCGGGTGAACGTAAAGCTGAACCCCTGAGACTGAAACATCAAACACCCGGAGTTCAATCAAATCCAGGTCTGGGCGCATTCTAGCCAAACAACACGCCTTTATCGTTATTTTCCTTCCGTCCATAAGAAGCAAATATAGAAGAATTTCTGCGAGTTCCAATTTGATGTATTTTTGGACAAGTTCTGGCAACCCAATTCAGAACCTTCCTCTATCTTTTTCTTATGAAATAACGGCATCGCTTTTTGGCTTCAAACAGCTAGGAGAAGCAAATATTCGGAAAATTCTGCCCAGCTATTGTCAAAATGAAATCTTAAAAAGGAAGGAGGTATTCTGTATTCACAACCCTCACAAAAAGTAATCACAAATACAGTGGACTTTGCTTCAACAGAACTGATTTTCTTCCTTTCGCAGGTTTTTCATTTTTAGTAAAGAGAGGTTGCCTAAATAGAAGGTGAAAAAAATCTAGGTTTTTATTTTCTTTCAGTTCACCACTGTTTTAGGATTAAACAAAGTTCGCTTTAAACCGACTCCACTCATCATCATCATCATCCAGTGCCAGATCTGCGACAGACATCGGCGATCATGGTTCTCCATTCATTCCTTTGCTCGGAGGCTCTAAAAAAAACAATGTTTTCCTGATCTTTTCCTGTTACCCATTTGTTTAGGTTACCCAAGTATGTTGTTCTGGGCCTTCCCCTGCCTCGCTTGCCCTCAATTTTGCTACACTATACTTCAGAAAAACCTACCTTTGCTTCCTCAGCGTCCGAGTCACACAGTTACACATGATGCGGTACAAATTTGACAACATACAGGAAACCCATAGAGAGGAAACACCCATGATCAACATGGATCTATATACAGAACTTACCTGAAATGAAGATACCTCGGACATCCAGTCATTATGTCACCGAGTAAACCTCACAATTTATTATGCAGTTGAATAACCTACCAATTTTTACGGGACAAAATAAAACAACATGAAAATGCAAAAACTGATACCCCCCCCCCTCCCCCCTAAAAATAGAACAGTTAAAGGTAGTCACACTTAGGCGTGTGCTCAGGTCCTGATACGGTCACATGTCATAGATAAGGATGGAGGGGAGCACAT
>NW_004798315.1:8178-10124 GCF_000002075.1 Aplysia californica | reverse complement strand
TAATGAGTAATGATAATTTTAAAAAATAAAAATCCTATATAATAACTTTTAAAATGATGATAAAATGATGATAATAATAATAATAACAACTGCATTTATATAGAGCGTATCTATGCTCTTCAGCACCCTCTCAGCACTTTACAAGCATTTTTATCCCGGCAGACCCTTGAACCCTGAGGAACAATCTCAGCTTCCCGGGAAGCATACAACTGTATTTAGTTTATTTGCCACAAAACAATAACTGATGAAGAGATGGTTGGAATCAAGAACAATAATTCTAAGAGTCACCTTTTCAGCAGTTTTTGAGCCTCTCCTTTCTCAATGTGTACGCCCATCTTTTTGAAGGATTCCACAATTTCTCCGGCATCAATCGTTCCTGAGGAAAGAGTATTATATCGTATTTGAGTTCAAAAGGATTTTTTAAAACCCTGAGAAAATCAATATGAAGGATGATAATAGGTAAAACAATTGGACTATGACCATGACAATAAAATCTTTGAGTGTGTATCTTAGTATGAAGAATAAACAGTGTGGATGGTTAGCAGGTGCTCCGATGTGGTTTACTTCTTCTTTCGTATCAAACATCTATCGTCCTTTTTTATGTCTTCTCCTTTTCTTTGTAAGTTACTCTCAAATAACATTTATTCTTTATCTAATGTCGAATCTTCTGTACTTACATCATGACCTATTTATTTTGCAAGTACAGTAAAACTCTTACTAAAAAAAACAATCTTTCTATGCATATATTACAAAGTTTTAAAAAATATATATATAAAAAACTTGAGAGGTTTGCTCCTTCCAAACATCTATCAGCATTATCCTTTTATATAACCTTTCTTCCTTCTTTTAAAAATAATATTTAACATATTATGTTACTCTAAAGTAACACCTGTAACCTTCGGCACTTCCGATTTGTGTTGCACGAACTACAAAACTTATCATGACTTATGTATTAAAATTAAACTGAAAAAGAATAAACTATAGAAACACAAGTGTTTATTTTATTATACCCCTCACTACTGAACCAAGAAATGACAACAGAACACTTACCATCGGAGTTTGTATCAATCTTGGTGAAATACGACCTCAGATCTTTCTCGTGTTCCTTCACATACTTCACAAACTCAGGGAAATCAATCTGTCCATCTGCATCCTTGTCATACTTTCGGAAAAACTCCTGTCAAGGAAACAGTACAATAGCCTATGTTAACATAATCCACGTCCCTCAAGGTGCTGATGGCTGACTTTTTTTCGAATGTTGAAAGAGACAGATCTAGATCAAAACTTGTCAGTGATACAAAAACTTTTACGTAAATTCTGAAAGACATCGGATTTAATTAAATGGCCGTTCAAGAAAAAAAATCCATGAAATTATTAATTCTGGTTAGAGAAGAATTAATTTTAATAAATAAGGCAAAAAGGGAATTTCTCTCTACTCAGTCAAAATATCATGTAGAACACTTTAGTCTAGGCATGGGTGACACGCATTTCATAATTCCTATGACTATGACTAATCATCAAATTCAAATGCCTGCATTCTTCTAGGCCTTCTTTCGAAGTGACTATTTCTCCGAATGCTCTGGAAAATAATCTTGACCTTTATTTCTCCGAACAGTTTCCGTTCTCAAGATTTTTAGGTTATTTGAGAGAGTTCGGCTTCATCTTTCTTCATTCTGCGAGGACAGGGAAGAAGAATTTCTTGCATCGAATTCAATTTCAAGAGCTAGATCTAGAGATTTTTAGATGTCGGAATATTCAGCTACTTCAATTGTGGTTAGAAAGGGCAATGTTCTCATACTAGATAGGCCTATATATATATTTCATTTGAAAATGCATTCAAAAGGTACTGCGAGAAAAGAAGACTGCTCCACTTTGGCAGTAACCTATTTTGAATTTACTCACCTCTACTAAAGAAAACATTATTTAAAAAATCCCTCAACGCCCCC
>NW_004798315.1:7174-8070 GCF_000002075.1 Aplysia californica | reverse complement strand
CCGCCGGTTCACACCTTATATACACACAAACACACATGGGCCTCTCCATTGGCAAATAACCAAAAAATCTCTAGAATGGAAATCGCTAGGAGAAAAACAGTTCAAGTTTATTTTCTTGAGCGTTCTGAGAAATAGAGCGGGCCTACTTTAAATGCAACTACTCGACTTAGAGGACAGACAGAAGCACACATAGAATCTAGAATCTATATTCAACCATGGATTTTTAAAAAATTAAACATTTACCATGAAGTGCAAGTCAGTGAAAAGGTTTCCAAGAAGGAAGTGTGTATACAGACCCGGTACAACCGGGAACAAAGTCACAAAGAATACAGACCCGGTAAGGGAACTCTTTTGTGATTTCGGAGAGTTTCAGCGCCCTCTTGGCTCAGGGTAGACCTAGGTTCTTCTAGATCTATGGTCTAGATCTAGATCTAGGCAGACAGACTTAAACCTTTGATCTAGTTTCGCGGCTAGCCTTGATCTAAATGATGATTGCGGATGTCTTTTTGATGAATGATCGTTTTTCCCCTGTTTTGGAGTTGGAGGAATCACAATTAGAAGAAAAGAACAAGTTACAATGTCATAATTTCAATCGAGCAGTCCCCCCACCCCCCTCTCTCTCTCTTTCTCTCTCCTCTGTGTATCGCTCACCTTCTCTTTTTCTTTGTTTGTCTCAGTCTTTCTTTGTCCCCACCTATTGCCCACTCTATCTTTCTCTCGTTCCCTCCTGGGGCATGTCATATACATTTTGCTAGCACCCCCCCTCCTCTCTTTCTCTCTCTCCCTCTCTCTCTCTCTCACACACACACACATGGAAGTGGCTATTCTCATCCGGGGTGAGAATAGAAAAACGATCTACCTCTCACCCCGGGTGAGGCTTGCCAGCGTAGGCTATT
>NW_004798315.1:3670-4532 GCF_000002075.1 Aplysia californica | reverse complement strand
CTACGCTGGCAAGTCTCACCCGGGGTGAGAGGTAGATCGTTTTTCTATTCTCACCCCGGACGAGAATAGCCACTTCCTATTTTGATATGAATATGATGGTAGCGCTGGGCACATAAAGTAGGCAAAGCTTGGGTCGAAACTGCAACACCAATCGAAAACAAAGGAAAACGCAACTCTTGACCTTTCAATAATTTCTTTTGAAAGGCTATATACGAAGGTTTCTAAAGTCAATATTGTCACACTAATCGACTAATCAACTTACCTGAGCGTGCCCGGGAACCTGCGGTAATTGCATTGTTTCCATTGCTTTCGTCAAGTCGCTCAAGTCAATCTTCCCGTCTGCATTCATGTCAAGCTTTTCGAAAAGTTCATGCAGTGCACGCTCCTCTTCGGGAGAAATTTGCTCCTCCACTTCAGCCTCATCTGACTGGACATCTTGCTTTGCATTTGAAGCCATTCTGGTCTTGCAATAAACTTTGAAGTCACTCCAAAAGATTGTTTACAAGCCTTCAAACATTCCTATGGGATGGGACATATCGCAGCCACGGAGCTAATAACAAGAATGAATTTCATTGGTTGAAAATAATGTCCATAGTCAGCAGAATTTTGTCGCGGCCGCCGAAACAGGTTTTGGGAAACGGAACAAAACCAGGGGCATGTACTGGGAGAAATGAAGTTCCTTACACAGCTATCTCAGTTGTCGTTTATGCACTCGGAGGGCTAATGTTGAACATTCAACTCGTTTTTAATGCACTCTGTGGGTTGACTTACTTTTTAAAAAAATACTAAATACAGTATCATAAAGTCTCAACACAACAAATTGGCGTTCGGCGTTTAGGGCAAATTCCAAACCCCCCCCCCC
>NW_004798315.1:0-2841 GCF_000002075.1 Aplysia californica | reverse complement strand
GATCCCTTGGTGGTCTAAAATCGATAAGAGTAGGCTTCGGCCGCCACCCAGGCAAAATTCAAAATTTCCTACCAACTGAAAATATCAGGAGTGTCCCGTGCGTTCATATGACATTATGCAGTTGCGAGCGCTGTAAAAACACTGTACAAAAACAAAAGAAAATTTATCTCTCCACATTATGATTACACTGCAGGCTATTTAAATCTATTCTATCACTCTTTTTTGCCAGCTGTGCCACGCGTTATGTCCACTAAACAGACAGGTTGATGACAGAAGTATACTGAATTTGATTTTTAGAAAATATCCAATAAAGCATGTTGTGTTCCTCATAGTAGTTTTGTTAGTTATTAATTTTATACCCAAATTAGGTGCAGCAACCTTTTCACCACCAGCTCTGCTCAACTTAACAATGGTTTGAAATATAGAAAACACCCGATGCAGCCTATTATATATTGAGTAGGCTAAGTGCCAATTCAAGTCTTCAGGAGAATTACACAAAATATAATATTATGTAGTCTATCAGCATGTACTAAAAAATATATTATGCAAATTTGGTTCGAATTAACTTTTTAAGTCAGATTATTGAAGTAGAACAACAAAATTAATAACAACGAAATCTCGTTTCCACGGGAGACAACCGAAGTTACCCATACCTGAACCTGGTTGATAATTACCGGATTAGCCCCCTTGATAAGCTGTTACTGACCCTCTCGGACTCTCCAAACATTTGCAGGGTATCCCACAATCCCTTGCAGAACTGAGACCAGGTCGGATGTGAACGGGTGATGTCTGTGAGTGAATGGAAGTTCTTCCGGGGATGGTAAAAAAGTTTTTCAACTTGTGCTAGGGGGATCATTGTTGAGACCATGGGTCTGTTTTTGCTCGCACTATGTGCTGGACTTCAAGTTATAGTAGCTCAGACTCAGTCAGAGGCTAGTGTTCCTTGTTACGACGAGTTAAATCGCCCTCAGAGGTGCCAACCTCCATTCGTGAACGCCGCCTATGGCAAACTTGTAGATGCCACGAACACTTGTGGCGTTACTTCGGAGACCGAGTACTGCTTGCAAACTGGAGTTACTGGTGCCAGAAAGTATTGCTACTCTTGTTATGACAGAGATGCCGGGAGGAGACATCCACCGTCCTATCTCACGGACTTTAACAACAATTACAACTGGACATGGTGGCAAAGTGAAACTATGTTGGAGGGAATTCAGTATCCCACTGTTGTCAACCTGACTCTGCATTTGAGTGAGTACCCTTTTCTCAAGTTTTCAGTTTCAGTTTGTTGTTTGAAAGCAAAGTTAGCTTTCGAAGTCTAAGTTACTTGTTTGTATCAATAATTACATGAAGACTACTGACTTGTAGTCATGAAAATTCTCCGTCAATGGGACTTCTAAAAAAAAGTTTCCATCATTCCAGAAAGTTTGACGAAGTCTGGGTAAAGACTCTAAATTGTAAACAAAGGAAAATAATAGGCAGGAAATTACGCGATGTTGTAGTTTTGTTCGTTAAAGTCAAGAGTAGGGGGGTTTCAGGGGCAAGCACCTAATAAAAATATGGGCCTAAAAATATGGTGGTGGGGGGGTTCAGGCGGGCATGCCCCCCCTGAATTTTATTCTAATTTGATGTTTTTTGCAGTTAAGTTGCATCCCTACTCTTTGTTTGTGTAGCCTATTTCAAATAGTATTTGGTCATCAAGACTTCTAGATTTCTTCTCTGGATGTAAACAAATGGATCATGGACTTAAACGAACGGAACTACAAGATCACCGGAAATTACGCTATTGGTTGGTGGTAAAAAGTATACACGCTTAAAAGTAAGTGTGACGGAACTTTTATCTTTTACCAGCAGTAGCAGAGCGTGAAGAGGCTTCAAGTTGTAGGGTTTATCCGTCTGCATATTTACTTTCACATTTCTTCAATGAATGAATTTTCGTTTGCTAATTTTCAGTCAACAGGTAGGGAAAAGTGAACTGAAAGGTCTGGAAAACACACTTTTTAATGACCAGCCTACTTTTGGTTCTTCCTCCTACTCCTAGCAACAACAACAACAACAACAAAAAATAAAAAAATTTAGAGGTTAAAAAAATTATCTGCTGTGATTTTTTTAAAAACTTTTTTTTATCATGATTGATGATATTTTTTGACTCTTGAGCAATGATGACTTGAAAGAATTTATAAACTAAACAATAGACACAAGATATATTTTTATTTCGTAGTTCAATTCAACCATTAAATTAGCATGATTAGTAACTTATTGTTGCAATGAATCTTGGTATTGCACAACAATATTAATATAGAGATCTCTATCTAGTCTTAGTTAAGTTAGTCGGGGTGGGGGGGGGGGGCAAAGGAAAAAATTTAGAGTAAAAAATCCTTTTCACAGAAGTCCCAAAAGCCAATGTGTGACCAATAAGTAAACCAGTTGTCAGACAGACTGGTCTGATCGTAGACCATCAGTAAAACCAGAAACGTGATGCAAGATCTTTTGTCAGATGGGCACCGTTTTTTAAAACATAGACTTATATTTTTGTTTTTAATAATCTTGATTCTAGTGTGTTATGAATTTGTGAATCATATTTTTTCTTCTTTGAATTTTATTAAAACACACACACACTTTGTCTCTCTCTTTCTCTCTGTCCTATCAAACACAAAAGCTTTCTCCTTCTATCTATCACAGACACATACATACATAATTTTCCCCCTCCCCCCTCTATCTCTCTCTAATACACACAAATTACGTTCCCCCCGCCACACGCACACGCACACACACACACACACACAAACACACACACACTCTCTTTCTGATTAACTTTCTGTCTCTCTTCTCTCTACTTCCCTC
>NW_004798314.1:215385-216263 GCF_000002075.1 Aplysia californica | reverse complement strand
GAAAGTGGTTGAGATGATTAGATCTGGGTCTAGATCTATCATATAAGAATAAGATCTACTGAAGCGAAATATGATCCAGACTTACTTTACTTAAGATATTATTAAATGATTTTACGATCCTGATAAAAGTAGATTTAACCTTACTTTACCATGCCAATTGGCCAAGCGTCACAGGACGGAAGCAGTCGGAACAAAGGTGAAGTTTTCTTTTCGGTTTCTTTGAATTAATAATTTTCAAGTTTTGGTTATTTGCAACAAAACGGCAGGTTTTTCTAAAAAATTAACTATCCCATGCTAAACTTCACTCAGCCTCTTCTTGACGTACACTGTTTCCCACCAGTCGCGTTGATAGACACAGTTTTTCCCACTCTGATCCTTCCTTTGCTGCCCTGTCGGCGGTATTCCTGGGAAGCTTTTCTTCTGGAAATGGATGCTTCTGTTGTTCGTTCTTTAATTTGTGCGGGTGTCACGGGCGGTTTTACAACTAACCCTTTTCACACATTGTCATATTTTAATGCGCTTGTATTTTCATGTGACCTTATGCAGTTGCGAGCGCTGTAAAACCTCTACTAAAACTTTAAAAAATCCCAACGAGTTGGCATAATGTCACTGTATGTGTGCTTTTTGGTGTCTTTTGAAGTTTCAAGAAACAATAAAGTCATGCCCCAAAAGAGGCGCTTCTTCATGCCTTGTTGAATGACACAAATGCGCGTCCTCAAGGAATACTATTGGAGTCGTCGATTGTTGTCGGAGATTTGTTATTTTTTGTGTGCGTCTGCTAGATCTAATGTTGCCAGTTTGTCAGGGGGGAAATTGGGATAGGCAATGTATGTGCGTGTGTGTGTATGTGTGTGTGTGTGTGTGTGCGTGTGTGTGTG
>NW_004798314.1:212209-214227 GCF_000002075.1 Aplysia californica | reverse complement strand
TGTATGTGTGTGTGTGTGTGTGTGTCTGTGTGTGTGTATGCGCGCGCGCGTGTGTATGATGATATTACGTAACATCTCACTCGTGTAGTGGGCAAACATGACGTACAGTACAGGGCAAACAGTTTCACACAGAACAGTAGTCACTGCCACGGGCCGGGGGCCAGTCTAGGGTAGCGCCACAAGTGTCTCGATCAAGATACCCCCCCACTCCTCCCCTTCCCCCTCGTCCAATATTCCTTCCCCCTTCCCTCCCCTTGTCCTCCTGTTCAAAGACGTCTCCTCTCTCCTCCCCGCCTCCTCCTCTTCTCTGGTCTTCCACCTCCTCCATCAAAATTAAAAATGAAAACCAAACGGTCACTCGTTCAGAACTCGTTTCTGCTTCAAGTTGCTTTTTCAAGCCTGTGAACCATGAAGATACTCCTGGAGTGTGGTTGGAAGGCGTCAATAGTATTAATTTCTTTCCTCTTTGCTTTCCTCCTTTTTCGGTCTGTCTTGTTTTCTCCCCCTACTCTAAATAACCTTGACTATGGTGACGTGCTGTGCTGTCTTTACTGTAGAAACTTGGATGCTTAACTCTTATATTGCTTGGCCCAAGACTATTGAGTTCTTTGTTTGAGTTATGAAACGTCGGATATCTTTCTCTGTTTTTTCCTCTCTCTTTGTTTATCCATCTCGCCCCCCCCCCTCTCTCACTCTGTGTTTGTGTGCCTGTTTGTGTATGTGCGTGTCTGTCAACATGTGTGTGTGTGTGTGTGTGCGCGCGTGTGTGTGTATGTGCGTGTCTGTCAACATGTGTGTGTGTGTGTGTGTGTGTGTGTGTGCGCGCGTGTGTGTGTATGTGCGTGTCTGTCAACTATTGAGTAGACTTGCTTTAATTACTATTTCTCCTTCTTGAATGTTTCCCCGCTATTTGTTTATGTTTCCTTGCCCTTGACCGAAAATTACTCTTCCCCATGAGTGGTTGGCGGGTGCGTTGGAGTGGTTTGCTCCTTCTTTCCTTTTAAACGTATTTTTTAAAATGTAACAATGTAACATCTTTCTTCCTTACCTCTCCTGTTTGTGTTTGTTACTTTCTTGTAACTTCACAAATCTTCGGCACTTATATGATGTATTGTCTCACACGTGCCATAAAACACTTACTAAAATCACACGTGCCATAAAACACTTACTAAAACAACCACCCCCACCCCCTCGACATCTAATGAAACAAGAGGAAGGAAAATGTAAAAAGCAAAAGTCTGTTTCATCAGCAAAGCAAAAGTCTGTTTCATCGGCTTGTCCTTTAGTCCTTTAGAGCGTTATCTCTTGTCCCTCTTTGACCCGGGCTAGAATCTATTTGTCAACTGCGTTTTTTGATCGAACGATTCACCTCGTCTTTATTAACCGCAAAGCTGCGTCAATTGCTCGTTTTTGCTTTCATCCTGATCTGGCACAGGGACGAGTTTCCTTTGAGGATTGAGGGGGGGGGGGCAAAGAGCCGCCTTGTCGTCTGGGAAAACTGTCTCGGGTTAATCCAGACCCCCGGATGGATGGCTCACAGAAAGTGATCGGTTTATAGGATTTTAAAAGGTATGGGAAATATGTCTTTCTCCTCACTATGACGTAGGCCGCCGGTTCTGTCTGCTCTGAGAAGTGGGTGTGTTTTAGAATCAATGTACGGTGTACATATTGCACACGTCAAAGGACCATTGTTAGCTTTTAGAGTGCAGGGAGGCGTCCTCTGAAGACCCCACACGGGCAAATTTGAGGCTTTATGTCACTTAGGGAATCCTATGTCACTTAGGGAATCCTATGTCACTTAGGGAATCCTATCCCGCCTTGGACTTTAGGATAGTTGCAGTTGTGTTGCCATTAGTGCGAGCTGTGAATGGTGTTATCTCTCGCTAGTTGGTCGAAGCCTCGTGTGAACTACAGCACTGTATCTAACACGCCCCCACCCCTCCCCATTTCCCCCCGCGTGCCGCCTCACTCCTCGTTATTGAAAAGTTACAAACACTCTGGGTTCTCTTTGTTTACCC
>NW_004798314.1:210320-211353 GCF_000002075.1 Aplysia californica | reverse complement strand
CCCTCCCCCCCACTCCCTACCTGTTTGTACATTTCTGTATTATAATGACACTGTCCATGACGCCCACCTTTGTAAGAAAATCATTTTTCTCTCCGATAATGAGTGGCCGTCTTTGACAACAATTTTGACTGGGGGTTTTTTTCTTCTAAAATAAAATGAGGTCGCACTCGAAGGTAAGGTGCCCTTTGAAGGCTTTTAGCCGCTCGCTGATAAAAACAATAAGGAAAAGTCAATTAATGCAGTTTCCGGGACACTTGAATAGACGTAAATGCCGTGAGCATCGTAACCCTCGCTAGCAAAATTGAAAGCGAACGAGGCAGGGATAGACCCAGAGCGACCTGCTTGGAGAGCCTAAACAGATGGGTGATGGGAAAAGATCAGGATAGAGTAGCTTTTTTGAGAGCATTCGAGCAAAGAAAAGAATGTAGAAGAACCATGATCGCCAATATCTGTTGCACATTTGGCTCCTAATTATGGTGATGAGCATCGTATTGTTTGTTTTTAGTTTGGTTTTTTTAAAAATCACGTTTCAGAAGAAGCCCCAAAAAGGGCGAAACGTTGAACGTATTTTAGAAAGTCATAAAATTCAGAAATACCCAAGTCTTCATCAACTTTTTTTGTTGCTTGTTTTTGTCATACTTACAACAACAACGATGATGTTGATGATTATGATGATGATAATGATGATGATGATGTTGATGATGGTGATCAAAATTGAGGATGAAATGATGATGATGATGATGATGATGATGATGATGATGATAACAATGATTTCTTTGTGTCGCAGTCAACAGCCACAACGCGGGCGAGTCCGAGTGGCGCGGACCAGGGAGTGACCCCAACAACAACCCGCGGGGCATGAACGGGACCCGGCTACCCGACAAATGGGACCATATACCCGAGGTGCCGGAGCAGGCTGGTACGTGAGGAGGGGGATGCACTGTGTGTGTGTGTATGTGTGTGTTAGTGTATGTATATGTGTGTGTTAGTGTATGTATATGTGTGTGTGTGTGGGGGTATGTGTGTGTGTGTG